>NC_068457.1:25428720-25528720 GCF_023373465.1 Oncorhynchus keta
GCAGCTAGACCCAAAGGAAACTAGTCTCATTAATAAATAGGAGGCAGCTAGACCCAAAGGAAACTAGTCTCATTAATAAATAGGAGGCAGCTAGACCCAAAGGAAACTAGTCTCATTAATAAATAGGAGGCAGCTAGACCCAAAGGAAACTAGTCTCATTAATAAATAGGGAAGCAGCTAGACCCAAAGGACTAGTCTCATTAATAAATAGGAAGCAGCTAGTCCCAAAACTAGTCTCATTAATAAATAGGAAACAGCTAGACCCAAAAGGAAACTAGTCTCATTAATGAATAGGAGGCAGCTGGTCCCAAAAGGAAACTAGTCTCATTAATAAATAGGAGGCAGCTGGTCCAAAGGAAACTAGTCTCATTAATGAATAGGAACAGCTAGTCCCAAAGGAAACTAGTCTCATTAATAAATAGGAAGCTGGACCCAAAGGAAACTAGTCTCATTAATAAATAGGAAGCAGCTAGACCCAAAGGAAACTAGTCTCATTAATAAATAGGAAGCAGCTAGTCCCAAAGGAAACTAGTCTCATTAATAAATAGGAAGCAGCTAGACCCAAAAGGAAACTAGTCTCATTAATAAATAGGAAGCAGCTAGACCCAAAAGGAAACTAGTCTCATTAATAAATAGGAAGCAGCTAGACCCAAAGGAAACTAGTCTCATTAATAAATAGGAAGCAGCTAGACCCAAAGGAAACTAGTCTCATTAATAAATAGGAAGCAGCTAGTCCCAAGGAAACTAGTCTCATTAATAAATAGGAAGCAGCTAGACCCAAAGGAAACTAGTCTCATTAATAAATAGGAAGCAGCTAGTCTCAAAGGAAACTAGTCTCATTAATAAATAGGAAGCAGCTAGACCCAAAGGAAACTAGTCTCATTAATAAATAGGAGGCAGCTGGTCCCAAAGGAAACTAGTCTCATTAATAAATAGGAAGCAGCTAGACCCAAGGAAACTAGTCTCATTAATAAATAGGAAGCAGCTGGTCCCAAAGGAAACTAGTCTCATTAATAAATAGGAAGCAGCTAGAAAGGAAACTAGTCCAAGTCCCAGGAAACTAGTCTCATTAATAAATAGGAAGCAGCTAGACCCAAAGGAAACTAGTCTCATTAATAAATAGGAAGCAGCTAGACCCAAAGGAAACTAGTCTCATTAATAAATAGGAAGCAGCTAGACCCAAAGGAAACTAGTCTCATTAATAAATAGGAAGCAGCTAGACCCAAAGGAAACTAGTCTCATTAATAAATAGGAAGCAGCTAGAAAGGAAACTAGTCTCATTAATAAAATAGGGAAACAGCTAGACCCAAAGGAAACTAGTCTCATTAATAAATAGGGAAGCAGCTAGTCTCAAAGAAACTAGTCTCATTAATAAATAGGAAGCAGCTAGACCCAAAGGAAACTAGTCTCATTAATAAATAGGGAAGCAGCTAGTCTCACCCAAAGGAAACTAGTCTCATTAATAAATAGGAAGCAGCTAGACCCAAAGGAAACTAGTCTCATTAATAAATAGGAAGCAGCTAGACCCAAAGGAAACTAGTCTCATTAATAAAAGAGCTGCTAGGAAGCAGCAGCTAGACCCAAAGGAAACTAGTCTCATTAATAAATAGGAAGCAGCTAGACCCAAAGGAAACTAGTCTCATTAATAAATAGGAAGCAGCTAGTCCCCCAAGGAAACTAGTCTCATTAATAAATAGGAGAGCAGCTAGACCCAAAGGAAACTAGTCTCATTAATAAATAGGAAGCAGCTAGTCCCAAAGGAAACTAGTCTCATTAATAAATAGGAGGCAGCTAGACCCAAAGGAAACTAGTCTCATTAATAAATAGGAAGCAGCTAGTCCCAAAGGAAACTAGTCTCATTAATAAATAGGAAGCAGCTAGTCCCAAAGGAAACTAGTCTCATTAATAAATAGGAGGCAGCTAGACCCAAAGGAAACTAGTCTCATTAATAAATAGGAAGCAGCTAGTCTCAAGGAAACTAGTCTCATTAATAAATAGGAAGCAGCTAGTCCCAAAGGAAACTAGTCTCATTAATAAATAGGAAGCAGCTAGACCCAAAGGAAACTAGTCTCATTAATAAATAGGAGGCAGCTAGACCCAAAGGAAACTAGTCTCATTAATAAATAGGAAGCAGCTAGACACAAAGGAAACTAGTCTCATTAATAAATAGGAGGCAGCTAGTCCCAAAGGAAACTAGTCTCATTAATGAATAGGAGGCAGCTAGACCCAAAAACTAGACTCATTAATAAATAGGAAACTAGACCCAAAGGAAACTAGTCTCATTAATAAATAGGAAGCAGCTAGACCCAAAGGAAACTAGTCTCATTAATAAATAGGGAAGCAGCTAGACCCAAAGGAAACTAGTCTCATTAATAAATAGGAAAGCAGCTAGTCTCAAAGGAAACTAGTCTCATTAATAAATAGGAAGCAGCTAGACCCAAAGGAAACTAGTCTCATTAATAAATAGGAAGCAGCTAGACCCAAAGGAAACTAGTCTCATTAATAAATAGGAAGCAGCTAGACACAAAGGAAACTAGTCTCATTAATGAATAGGAGGCAGCTAGACCCAAAGGAAACTAGTCTCATTAATAAATAGGAAGCAGCTAGACCCAAAGGAAACTAGTCTCATTAATAAATAGGAAGCAGCTAGACCCAAAGGAAACTAGTCTCATTAATAAATAGGAAGCAGCTAGTCTCAAAGGAAACTAGTCTCATTAATAAATAGGAAGCAGCTAGACCTAAAGGAAACTAGTCTCATTAATAAATAGGAAGCAGCTAGACCCAAAGGAAACTAGTCTCATTAATAAATAGGAGGCAGCTGGTCCCAAAGGAAACTAGTCTCATTAATAAATAGGAAGCAGGTAGACCCAAAGGAAACTGGTCTCATTAATAAATAGGAAGCAGCTAGTCCCAAAGGAAACTAGTCTCATTAATAAATAGGAGGCAGCTAGACCCAAAGGAAACTAGTCTCATTAATAAATAGGAAAGCAGCTAGTCCCAAAGGAAACTAGTCTCATTAATAAATAGGAGGCAGCTGGTCTCAAAGGAAACTAGTCTCATTAATAAATAGGAGGCAGCTAGACCCAAAGGAAACTAGTCTCATTAATAAATAGGAAGCAGCTAGACCCAAAGGAAACTAGTCTCATTAATAAATAGGAAGCAGCTAGACAAAGGAAACTAGTCTCATTAATAAATAGGAAGCAGCTAGACCCAAAGGAAACTAGTCTCATTAATAAATAGGAAGCAGCTAGTCCCAAAGGAAACTAGTCTCATTAATAAATAGGAAGCAGCTAGTCCCAAAGGAAACTAGTCTCATTAATAAATAGGAAGCAGCTGACCCAAAAGGAAACTAGTCTCATTAATAAATAGGAGGCAGCTAGTCCCAAAGGAAACTAGTCTCATTAATAAATAGGAAGCAGCTAGACCCAAAGGAAACTGGTCTCATTAATAAATAGGAAGCAGCTAGTCCCAAAGGAAACTAGTCTCATTAATAAATAGGAAGCAGCTAGACCCAAAGGAAACTAGTCTCATTAATAAATAGGAAGCAGCTAGTCCCAAAGGAAACTAGTCTCATTAATAAATAGGCTAGTCCCAAAGGAAACTAGTCTCATTAATAAATAGAAGCCCAAAGGAAACTAGTCTCATTAATAAATAGGAAGCAGCTAGACCCAAGGAAACTAGTCTCATTAATAAATAGGAAGCAGCTAGTCTCAAAGGAAACTAGTCTCATTAATAAATAGGAAGCAGCTAGTCCCAAAGGAAACTAGTCTCATTAATAAATAGGAAGCAGCTAGTCCCAAAGGAAACTAGTCTCATTAATAAATAGGAAGCAGCTAGTCCCAAAGGAAACTAGTCTCATTAATAAATAGGAGGCAGCTAGTCCCAAAGGAAACTAGTCTCATTAATAAATAGGAGGCAGCTGGTCCCAAAGGAAACTAGTCTCATTAATAAATAGGAAAGCTAGTCCCAAAGGAAACTAGTCTCATTAATAAATAGGAGGCAGCTAGTCCCAAAGGAAACTAGTCTCATTAATAAATAGGAGGCAGCTAGTCCCAAGGAAACTAGTCTCATTAATAAATAGGAAGCAGCTGGTCCCAAAGGAAACTAGTCTCATTAATAAATAGGAAGCAGCTAGTCCCAAAGGAAACTAGTCTCATTAATAAATAGGAAGCAGCTAGTCCCAAAGGAAACTAGTCTCATTAATAAATAGGAAGCTGGAGCTAGTCTCAAATAAATAAACTAGTCTCATTCTCAAATAAATAGGAAGCAGCTGGACCCAAAGGAAACTAGTCTCATTAATAAATAGGAAGCAGCTAGTCCCAAAGGAAACTAGTCTCATTAATAAATAGGAAGCAGCTAGTCCCAAAGGAAACTAGTCTCATTAATAAATAGGAAGCAGCTAGACCCAAAGGAAACTAGTCTCATTAATAAATAGGAAGCAGCTAGTCCCAAAGGAAACTAGTCTCATTAATAAATAGGAAGCAGCTAGTCCCAAAGGAAACTAGTCTCATTAATAAATAGGAAGCAGCTAGTCCCAAAGGAAACTAGTCTCATTAATAAATAGGAGGCAGCTAGTCCCAAAGGAAACTAGTCTCATTAATAAATAGGAAGCAGCTGGTCCCAAAGGAAACTAGTCTCATTAATAAATAGGAAGCAGCTAGACCCAAAGGAAACTAGTCTCATTAATAAATAGGAAGCAGCTGGTCCCAAAGGAAACTAGTCTCATTAATAAATAGGAGGCAGCTGGTCCCAAAGGAAACTAGTCTCAAATAAATAGGAAGCTGGTCCCAAAGGAAACTAGTCTCATTAATAAATAGGAAGCAGCTAGTCCCAAAGGAAACTAGTCTCATTAATAAATAGGAGGCAGCTGGTCCCAAAGGAACTAGTCTCATTAATAAATAGGAGGCAGCTAGTCTCAAAGGAAACTAGTCTCATTAATAAATAGGAAGCAGCTAGACCCAAGGAAACTAGTCTCATTAATAAATAGGAAGCAGCTAGACCCAAAGGAAACTAGTCTCATTAATAAATAGGAAGCAGCTAGACCCAAAGGAAACTAGTCTCATTAATAAATAGGAAGCAGCTAGACCCAAAGGAAACTAGTCTCATTAATAAATAGGAGGCAGCTAGACCCAAAGGAAACTAGTCTCATTAATAAATAGGAAGCAGCTAGTCCCAAAGGAAACTAGTCTCATTAATAAATAGGAGCAGCTAGACCCAAAGGAAACTAGTCTCATTAATAAATAGGAAGCAGCTAGTCCCAAAGGAAACTAGTCTCATTAATAAATAGGAAGCAGCTAGTCCCAAAGGAAACTAGTCTCATTAATAAATAGGAAGCAGCTAGTCCCAAAGGAAACTAGTCTCATTAATAAATAGGAAGCAGCTAGACCCAAAGGAAACTAGTCTCATTAATAAATAGGAGGCAGCTAGTCCCAAAGGAAACTAGTCTCATTAATAAATAGGAAGCAGCTAGTCCCAAAGGAAACTAGTCTCATTAATAAATAGGAGGCAGCTGGTCCCAAAGGAAACTAGTCTCATTAATAAATAGGAAGCAGCTAGTCCCAAAGGAAACTAGTCTCATTAATAAATAGGAGGCAGCTAGTCCCAAAGGAAACTAGTCTCATTAATAAATAGGAAGCAGCTGGTCCCAAAGGAAACTAGTCTCATTAATAAATAGGAAGCAGCTAGACCCAAAGGAAACTAGTCTCATTAATAAATAGGAGGCAGCTAGACCCAAAGGAAACTAGTCTCATTAATAAATAGGAAGCAGCTAGACCCAAAGGAAACTAGTCTCATTAATAAATAGGAAGCAGCTAGACCCAAAGGAAACTAGTCTCATTAATAAATAGGAAGCAGCTAGACCCAAAGGAAACTAGTCTCATTAATAAATAGGAAGCAGCTAGACCCAAAGGAAACTAGTCTCATTAATAAATAGGAAGCAGCTAGACCCAAAGGAAACTAGTCTCATTAATAAATAGGAAGCAGCTAGACCCAAAGGAAACTAGTCTCATTAATAAATAGGAAGCAGCTAGACCCAAAGGAAACTAGTCTCATTAATAAATAGGAAGCAGCTAGACCCAAAGGAAACTAGTCTCATTAATAAATAGGAAGCAGCTAGACCCAAAGGAAACTAGTCTCATTAATAAATAGGAGGAGCTAGACCCAAAGGAAACTAGTCTCATTAATAAATAGGACAGCTAGACCCAAAGGAAACTAGTCTCATTAATAAATAGGAAGCAGCTAGACCCAAAGGAAACTAGTCTCATTAATAAATAGGAAGCAGCTAGTCCCAAAGGAAACTAGTCTCATTAATAAATAGGAAGCAGCTAGACCCAAAGGAAACTAGTCTCATTAATAAATAGGAAGCAGCTAGTCCCAAAGGAAACTAGTCTCATTAATAAATAGGAAGGCAGCTAGTCTCATTAATAAATAGGAAGCAGCTCCCAAAGGAAACTAGTCTCATTAATAAATAGGAAGCAGCTAGACCCAAAGGAAACTAGTCTCATTAATAAATAGGAAGCAGCTAGACCCAAAGGAAACTAGTCTCATTAATAAATAGGAGGCAGCTAGACCCAAAGGAAACTAGTCTCATTAATAAATAGGAGGCAGCTAGACCCAAAGGAAACTAGTCTCATTAATAAATAGGAGCAGCTAGACCCAAAGGAAACTAGTCTCATTAATAAATAGGAAGCAGCTAGTCCCAAAGGAAACTAGTCTCATTAATAAATAGGAGGCAGCTAGTCCCAAAGGAAACTAGTCTCATTAATAAATAGGAAAGCTAGTCCCAAAGGAAACTAGTCTCATTAATAAATAGGAAGCAGCTAGACCCAAAGGAAACTAGTCTCATTAATAAATAGGAGGCAGCTAGACCCAAAGGAAACTAGTCTCATTAATAAATAGGAAGCAGCTAGTCTCATTAATAAATAGGAAGCAGCTAGACCCAAAGGAAACTAGTCTCATTAATAAATAGGAAGCAGCTAGACCCAAAGGAAACTAGTCTCATTAATAAATAGGAAGCAGCTAGACCCAAAGGAAACTAGTCTCATTAATAAATAGGAAGCAGCTAGTCTCAAAGGAAACTAGTCTCATTAATAAATAGGAAGCAGCTAGACCCAAAGGAAACTAGTCTCATTAATAAATAGGAAGCAGCTAGACCCAAAGGAAACTAGTCTCATTAATAAATAGGAAGCAGCTAGTCCCAAAGGAAACTAGTCTCATTAATAAATAGGAAGCAGCTAGACCCAAAGGAAACTAGTCTCATTAATAAATAGGAAGCAGCTAGACCCAAAGGAAACTAGTCTCATTAATAAATAGGAAGCAGCTAGACCCAAAGGAAACTAGTCTCATTAATAAATAGGAAGCAGCTAGACCCAAAGGAAACTAGTCTCATTAATAAATAGGAAGCAGCTAGACCCAAAGGAAACTAGTCTCATTAATAAATAGGAGGCAGCTAGACCCAAAGGAAACTAGTCTCATTAATAAATAGGAAGCAGCTAGACCCAAAGGAAACTAGTCTCATTAATAAATAGGAAGCAGCTAGACCCAAAGGAAACTAGTCTCATTAATAAATAGGAAGCAGCTAGTCTCCAAAGGAAACTAGTCTCATTAATAAATAGGAAGCAGCTAGACCCAAAGGAAACTAGTCTCATTAATAAATAGGAAGCAGCTAGACCCAAAGGAAACTAGTCTCATTAATAAATAGGAAGCAGCTAGACCCAAAGGAAACTAGTCTCATTAATAAATAGGAAGCAGCTAGACCCAAAGGAAACTAGTCTCATTAATAAATAGGAAGCAGCTAGACCCAAAGGAAACTAGTCTCATTAATAAATAGGAAGCAGCTAGTCCCAAAGGAAACTAGTCTCAAAGGAAACTAGTCTCATTAATAAATAGGAAGCAGCTAGAAAGGAAACTAGTCTCATTAATAAATAGGAGTCTCATTAATAAATAGGAAGCAGCTAGACCCAAAGGAAACTAGTCTCATTAATAAATAGGAAGCAGCTAGTCCCAAAGGAAACTAGTCTCATTAATAAATAGGAGGCAGCTAGCCCAAAGGAAACTAGTCTCATTAATAAATAGGAAGCAGCTAGACCCAAAGGAAACTAGTCTCATTAATAAATAGGAAGCAGCTAGACCCAAAGGAAACTAGTCTCATTAATAAATAGGAGGCAGCTAGTCCCAAAGGAAACTAGTCTCATTAATAAATAGGAAGCAGCTAGACCCAAAGGAAACTAGTCTCATTAATAAATAGGAAGCAGCTAGTCCCAAAGGAAACTAGTCTCATTAATAAATAGGAAGCAGCTAGACCCAAAGGAAACTAGTCTCATTAATAAATAGGAGGCAGCTAGACCCAAAGGAAACTAGTCTCATTAATAAATAGGAAGCAGCTAGACCCAAAGGAAACTAGTCTCATTAATAAATAGGAAGCAGCTAGACCCAAAGGAAACTAGTCTCATTAATAAATAGGAAGCAGCTAGTCCCAAAGGAAACTAGTCTCATTAATAAATAGGAAGCAGCTAGACCCAAAGGAAACTAGTCTCATTAATAAATAGGAAGCAGCTAGACCCAAAGGAAACTAGTCTCATTAATAAATAGGAAGCAGCTAGTCTCAAAGGAAACTAGTCTCATTAATAAATAGGAAGCAGCTAGACCCAAAGGAAACTAGTCTCATTAATAAATAGGAAGCAGCTAGACCCAAAGGAAACTAGTCTCATTAATAAATAGGAAGCAGCTAGACCCAAAGGAAACTAGTCTCATTAATAAATAGGAAGCAGCTAGACCCAAAGGAAACTAGTCTCATTAATAAATAGGAAGCAGCTAGACCCAAAGGAAACTAGTCTCATTAATAAATAGGAAGCAGCTAGACCCAAAGGAAACTAGTCTCATTAATAAATAGGAAGCAGCTAGACCCAAAGGAAACTAGTCTCATTAATAAATAGGAGGCAGCTAGTCCCAAAGGAAACTAGTCTCATTAATAAATAGGAAGCAGCTAGTCCCAAAGGAAACTAGTCTCATTAATAAATAGGAAGCAGCTAGTCCCAAAGGAAACTAGTCTCATTAATAAATAGGAGGCAGCTAGACCCAAAGGAAACTAGTCTCATTAATAAATAGGAAGCAGCTAGTCCCAAAGGAAACTAGTCTCATTAATAAATAGGAGGCAGCTAGACCCAAAGGAAACTAGTCTCATTAATAAATAGGAAGCAGCTAGTCCCAAAGGAAACTAGTCTCATTAATAAATAGGAAGCAGCTAGACCCAAAGGAAACTAGTCTCATTAATAAATAGGAAGCAGCTAGACCCAAAGGAAACTAGTCTCATTAATAAATAGGAAGGCAGCTAGTCCCAAAGGAAACTAGTCTCATTAATAAATAGGAAGCAGCTAGACCCAAAGGAAACTAGTCTCATTAATAAATAGGAAGCAGCTAGACCCAAAGGAAACTAGTCTCATTAATAAATAGGAAGCAGCTAGACCCAAAGGAAACTAGTCTCATTAATAAATAGGAAGCAGCTAGACCCAAAGGAAACTAGTCTCATTAATAAATAGGAAGCAGCTAGACCCAAAGGAAACTAGTCTCATTAATAAATAGGAGGCAGCTAGACCCAAAGGAAACTAGTCTCATTAATAAATAGGAAGCAGCCCAAAGGAAACTAGTCTCATTAATAAATAGGAGGCAGCTAGTCAAAGGAAACTAGTCTCATTAATAAATAGGAAGCAGCTAGACCCAAAGGAAACTAGTCTCATTAATAAATAGGAAGCAGCTAGCTAGTCTCATTAATAAATAGGAGGCAGCTAGACCCAAAGGAAACTAGTCTCATTAATAAATAGGAAGCAGCTAGAAAAGGAAACTAGTCTCATTAATAAATAGAAGCAGCTAGACCCAAAGGAAACTAGTCTCATTAATAAATAGGAAGCAGCTAGACCCAAAGGAAACTAGTCTCATTAATAAATAGGAGGCAGCTAGACCCAAAGGAAACTAGTCTCATTAATAAATAGGAAGCAGCTAGACCCAAAGGAAACTAGTCTCATTAATAAATAGGAAGCAGCTAGTCCCAAAGGAAACTAGTCTCATTAATAAATAGGAGGCAGCTAGACTAAAGGAAACTAGTCTCATTAATGAATAGGAAAGCTAGACCCAAAGGAAACTAGTCTCATTAATAAATAGGAAGCAGCTAGACCCAAAGGAAACTAGTCTCATTAATAAATAGGAAGCAGCTAGTCCCAAAGGAAACTAGTCTCATTAATAAATAGGAAGCAGCTAGACCCAAAGGAAACTAGTCTCATTAATAAATAGGAAGCAGCTAGACCCAAAGGAAACTAGTCTCATTAATAAATAGGAAGCAGCTAGACCCAAAGGAAACTAGTCTCATTAATAAATAGGAAGCAGCTAGACCCAAAGGAAACTAGTCTCATTAATAAATAGGAAGCAGCTAGACCCAAAGGAAACTAGTCTCATTAATAAATAGGAAGCAGCTAGACCCAAAGGAAACTAGTCTCATTAATAAATAGGAAGCAGCTAGACCCAAAGGAAACTAGTCTCATTAATAAATAGGAAGCAGCTAGACCCAAAGGAAACTAGTCTCATTAATAAATAGGAAGCAGCTAGACCCAAAGGAAACTAGTCTCATTAATAAATAGGAAGCAGCTAGTCCCAAAGGAAACTAGTCTCATTAATAAATAGGAAGCAGCTAGTCCCAAAGGAAACTAGTCTCATTAATAAATAGGAAGCAGCTGGTCCCAAAGGAAACTAGTCTCATTAATAAATAGGAGGCAGCTAGACCCAAAGGAAACTAGTCTCATTAATAAATAGGAAGCAGCTGGTCCCAAAGGAAACTAGTCTCATTAATAAATAGGAGGCAGCTAGACCCAAAGGAAACTAGTCTCATTAATAAATAGGAAGCAGCTAGACCCAAAGGAAACTAGTCTCATTAATAAATAGGAAGCAGCTAGACCCAAAGGAAACTAGTCTCATTAATAAATAGGAAGCAGCTAGACCCAAAGGAAACTAGTCTCATTAATAAATAGGAAGCAGCTAGTCCCAAAGGAAACTAGTCTCATTAATAAATAGGAAGCAGCTAGACCCAAAGGAAACTAGTCTCATTAATAAATAGGAAGCAGCTAGACCCAAAGGAAACTAGTCTCATTAATAAATAGGAAGCAGCTAGTCCCAAAGGAAACTAGTCTCATTAATAAATAGGAAGCAGCTAGACCCAAAGGAAACTAGTCTCATTAATAAATAGGAAGCAGCTAGACCCAAAGGAAACTAGTCTCATTAATAAATAGGAAGCAGCTAGACCCAAAGGAAACTAGTCTCATTAATAAATAGGAAGCAGCTAGACCCAAAGGAAACTAGTCTCATTAATAAATAGGAAGCAGCTAGACCCAAAGGAAACTAGTCTCATTAATAAATAGGAAGCAGCTAGACCCAAAGGAAACTAGTCTCATTAATAAATAGGAAGCAGCTAGACCCAAAGGAAACTAGTCTCATTAATAAATAGGAAGCAGCTAGACCCAAAGGAAACTAGTCTCATTAATAAATAGGAAGCAGCTAGACTAGTCTCAAATAAATAGGAAACTAGTCTCATTAATAAATAGGAAGCAGCTAGACCCAAAGGAAACTAGTCTCATTAATAAATAGGAAGCAGCTAGACCCAAAGGAAACTAGTCTCATTAATAAATAGGAAGCAGCTAGTCTCAAAGGAAACTAGTCTCATTAATAAATAGGAAGCAGCTAGACCCAAAGGAAACTAGTCTCATTAATAAATAGGAGGCAGCTAGACCCAAAGGAAACTAGTCTCATTAATAAATAGGAAGCAGCTAGACCCAAAGGAAACTAGTCTCATTAATAAATAGGAGGCAGCTAGACCCAAAGGAAACTAGTCTCATTAATAAATAGGAGCAGCTAGACCCAAAGGAAACTAGTCTCATTAATAAATAGGAAGCAGCTAGACCCAAAGGAAACTAGTCTCATTAATAAATAGGAAGCAGCTAGACCCAAAGGAAACTAGTCTCATTAATAAATAGGAAGCAGCTAGACCCAAAGGAAACTAGTCTCATTAATAAATAGGAAGCTAGACCCAAAGGAAACTAGTCTCATTAATGAATAGGAGGCAGCTAGACCCAAAGGAAACTAGTCTCATTAATAAATAGGAGCAGCTAGACCCAAAGGAAACTAGTCTCATTAATAAATAGGAAGCAGCTAGACCCAAAGGAAACTAGTCTCATTAATAAATAGGAAGCAGCTAGACCCAAAGGAAACTAGTCTCATTAATAAATAGGAGGCAGCTAGACAGCTAGACCCAAAGGAAACTAGTCTCATTAATAAATAGGAAGGCAGCTAGACCCAAAGGAAACTAGTCTCATTAATAAATAGGAAGGCAGCTAGACCCAAAGGAAACTAGTCTCATTAATAAATCTAGTCATTAATAAATAGGAAGCAGCTAGACCCAAAGGAAACTAGTCTCATTAATAAATAGGAAGCAGCTAGACCCAAAGGAAACTAGTCTCATTAATAAATAGGAAGCAGCTAGACCCAAAGGAAACTAGTCTCATTAATAAATAGGAAGCAGCTAGACCCAAAGGAAACTAGTCTCATTAATAAATAGGAAGCAGCTAGTCCCAAAGGAAACTAGTCTCATTAATAAATAGGAAGCAGCTAGACCCAAAGGAAACTAGTCTCATTAATGAATAGGAAGCAGCTAGACCCAAAGGAAACTAGTCTCATTAATAAATAGGAAGCAGCTAGACCCAAAGGAAACTAGTCTCATTAATAAATAGGAAGCAGCTAGACCCAAAGGAAACTAGTCTCATTAATAAATAGGAAGCAGCTAGACCCAAAGGAAACTAGTCTCATTAATAAATAGGAAGCAGCTAGACCCAAAGGAAACTAGTCTCATTAATAAATAGGAAGGAGCTAGACCCAAAGCAAACTAGTCTCATTAATAAATAGGAAAGCTAGTCTCAAAGGAAACTAGTCTCATTAATAAATAGGAGGCAGCTAGACCCAAAGGAAACTAGTCTCATTAATAAATAGGAAGCAGCTAGTCCCAAAGGAAACTAGTCTCATTAATAAATAGGAAGCAGCTAGACCCAAAGGAAACTAGTCTCATTAATAAATAGGAAGCAGCTAGTCCCAAAGGAAACTAGTCTCATTAATAAATAGGAGGCAGCTAGTCTCAAAGGAAACTAGTCTCATTAATAAATAGGAAGCAGCTGGTCCCAAAGGAAACTAGTCTCATTAATAAATAGGAGGCAGCTAGACCCAAAGGAAACTAGTCTCATTAATAAATAGGAAGCAGCTAGACCCAAAGGAAACTAGTCTCATTAATAAATAGGAAGCAGCTAGACCCAAAGGAAACTAGTCTCATTAATAAATAGGAAGCAGCTAGACCCAAAGGAAACTAGTCTCATTAATAAATAGGAAGCAGCTAGTCCCAAAGGAAACTAGTCTCATTAATAAATAGGAAGCAGCTAGACCCAAAGGAAACTAGTCTCATTAATAAATAGGAAGCAGCTAGACCCAAAGGAAACTAGTCTCATTAATAAATAGGAAGCAGCTAGACCCAAAGGAAACTAGTCTCATTAATAAATAGGAAGCAGCTAGACCCAAAGGAAACTAGTCTCATTAATAAATAGGAAGCAGCTAGACCCAAAGGAAACTAGTCTCATTAATAAATAGGAGGCAGCTAGACCCAAAGGAAACTAGTCTCATTAATAAATAGGAAGCAGCTAGTCCCAAAGGAAACTAGTCTCATTAATAAATAGGAAGCAGCTAGTCTCAAAGGAAACTAGTCTCATTAATAAATAGGAAGCAGCTAGACCCAAAGGAAACTAGTCTCATTAATAAATAGGAAGCAGCTAGTCTCAAAGGAAACTAGTCTCATTAATAAATAGGAAGCAGCTGGTCCCAAAGGCAACTAGTCTCATTAATAAATAGGAGGCAGCTAGACCCAAAGGAAACTAGTCTCATTAATAAATAGGAAGCAGCTAGACCCAAAGGAAACTAGTCTCATTAATAAATAGGAAGCAGCTAGACCCAAAGGAAACTAGTCTCATTAATAAATAGGAGGCAGCTAGACCCAAAGGAAACTAGTCTCATTAATAAATAGGAAGCAGCTAGTCCCAAAGGAAACTAGTCTCATTAATAAATAGGAAGCAGCTAGACCCAAAGGAAACTAGTCTCATTAATAAATAGGAAGCAGCTAGACCCAAAGGAAACTAGTCTCATTAATAAATAGGAGGCAGCTAGTCCCAAAGGAAACTAGTCTCATTAATAAATAGGAAGCAGCTAGACCCAAAGGAAACTAGTCTCATTAATAAATAGGAAGCAGCTAGACCCAAAGGAAACTAGTCTCATTAATAAATAGGAAGCAGCTGGTCCCAAAGGAAACTAGTCTCATTAATAAATAGGAGCAGCTAGTCCCAAAGGAAACTAGTCTCATTAATAAATAGGAAGCAGCTAGACCCAAAGGAAACTAGTCTCATTAATAAATAGGAGGCAGCTAGTCCCAAAGGAAACTAGTCTCATTAATAAATAGGAGGCAGCTAGTCCCAAAGGAAACTAGTCTCATTAATAAATAGGAAAAAGGAAACTAGTCTCATTAATAAATAGGAGGCAGCTAGTCTCAAAGGAAACTAGTCTCATTAATAAATAGGAAGCAGCTAGACCCAAAGGAAACTAGTCTCATTAATAAATAGGAAGCAGCTAGACCCAAAGGAAACTAGTCTCATTAATAAATAGGAGGCAGCTAGACCCAAAGGAAACTAGTCTCATTAATAAATAGGAAGCAGCTAGACCCAAAGGAAACTAGTCTCATTAATAAATAGGAAGCAGCTAGACCCAAAGGAAACTAGTCTCATTAATAAATAGGAGGCAGCTAGACCCAAAGGAAACTAGTCTCATTAATAAATAGGAAGCAGCTAGACCCAAAGGAAACTAGTCTCATTAATAAATAGGAAGCAGCTAGACCCAAAGGAAACTAGTCTCATTAATAAATAGGAAGCAGCTAGACCCAAAGGAAACTAGTCTCATTAATAAATAGGAAGCAGCTAGACCCAAAGGAAACTAGTCTCATTAATAAATAGGAAGCAGCTAGACCCAAAGGAAACTAGTCTCATTAATAAATAGGAAGCAGCTAGACCCAAAGGAAACTAGTCTCATTAATAAATAGGAGGCAGCTAGACCCAAAGGAAACTAGTCTCATTAATAAATAGGAGGCAGCTAGACCCAAAGGAAACTAGTCTCATTAATAAATAGGAAGCAGCTAGTCTCAAAGGAAACTAGTCTCATTAATGAATAGGAGGCAGCTAGACCCAAAGGAAACTAGTCTCATTAATGAATAGGAAGCAGCTAGTCTCAAAGGAAACTAGTCTCATTAATAAATAGGAAGCAGCTAGACCCAAAGGAAACTAGTCTCATTAATAAATAGGAAGCAGCTAGACCCAAAGGAAACTAGTCTCATTAATAAATAGGAAGCAGCTAGTCCCAAAGGAAACTAGTCTCATTAATAAATAGGAAGCAGCTAGACCCAAAGGAAACTAGTCTCATTAATAAATAGGAAGCAGCTAGACCCAAAGGAAACTAGTCTCATTAATAAATAGGAAGCAGCTAGACCCAAAGGAAACTAGTCTCATTAATAAATAGGAGGCAGCTAGACCCAAAGGAAACTAGTCTCATTAATAAATAGGAGGCAGCTAGACCCAAAGGAAACTAGTCTCATTAATAAATAGGAAGCAGCTAGACCCAAAGGAAACTAGTCTCATTAATAAATAGGAAGCAGCTAGACCCAAAGGAAACTAGTCTCATTAATAAATAGGAAGCAGCTAGACCCAAAGGAAACTAGTCTCATTAATAAATAGGAAGCAGCTAGACCCAAAGGAAACTAGTCTCATTAATAAATAGGAGGCAGCTAGACCCAAAGGAAACTAGTCTCATTAATAAATAGGAAGCAGCTAGACCCAAAGGAAACTAGTCTCATTAATAAATAGGAGGCAGCTAGACCCAAAGGAAACTAGTCTCATTAATAAATAGGAAGCAGCTAGACCCAAAGGAAACTAGTCTCATTAATAAATAGGAAGCAGCTAGACCCAAAGGAAACTAGTCTCATTAATAAATAGGAGGCAGCTAGACCCAAAGGAAACTAGTCTCATTAATAAATAGGAAACTAGCAGCTAGACCCAAAGGAAACTAGTCTCATTAATAAATAGGAAGCAGCTAGACCCAAAGGAAACTAGTCTCATTAATAAATAGGAAGCAGCTAGACCCAAAGGAAACTAGTCTCATTAATAAATAGGAAGCAGCTAGTCCCAAAGGAAACTAGTCTCATTAATAAATAGGAAGCAGCTAGACCCAAAGGAAACTAGTCTCATTAATAAATAGGAGGCAGCTAGTCCCAAAGGAAACTAGTCTCATTAATAAATAGGAAACTAGTCTCATTAATAAATAGGAGGCAGCAAAGGAAACTAGTCTCATTAATAAATAGGAAGCAGCTAGTCCAAAGGAAACTAGTCTCATTAATAAATAGGAAGCAGCTAGTCCCAAAGGAAACTAGTCTCATTAATAAATAGGAAGCAGCTAGACCCAAAGGAAACTAGTCTCATTAATAAATAGGAGGCAGCTAGACCCAAAGGAAACTAGTCTCATTAATAAATAGGAAGCAGCTAGACCCAAAGGAAACTAGTCTCATTAATAAATAGGAAGCAGCTAGACCCAAAGGAAACTAGTCTCATTAATAAATAGGAGGCAGCTAGACCCAAAGGAAACTAGTCTCATTAATAAATAGGAAGCAGCTAGACCCAAAGGAAACTAGTCTCATTAATAAATAGGAAGCAGCTAGACCCAAAGGAAACTAGTCTCATTAATAAATAGGAAGCAGCTAGTCCCAAAGGAAACTAGTCTCATTAATAAATAGGAGGCAGCTAGACCCAAAGGAAACTAGTCTCATTAATAAATAGGAAGCAGCTAGACCCAAAGGAAACTAGTCTCATTAATAAATAGGAAGCAGCTAGACCCAAAGGAAACTAGTCTCATTAATAAATAGGAAAGCTAGACCCAAAGGAAACTAGTCTCATTAATAAATAGGAGGCAGCTAGACCCAAAGGAAACTAGTCTCATTAATAAATAGGAAGCAGCTAGACCCAAAGGAAACTAGTCTCATTAATAAATAGGAGGCAGCTAGACCCAAAGGAAACTAGTCTCATTAATAAATAGGAAGCAGCTAGACCCAAAGGAAACTAGTCTCATTAATAAATAGGAAGCAGCTAGACCCAAAGGAAACTAGTCTCATTAATAAATAGGAGGCAGCTAGACCCAAAGGAAACTAGTCTCATTAATAAATAGGAAGCAGCTAGACCCAAAGGAAACTAGTCTCATTAATAAATAGGAAGCAGCTAGACCCAAAGGAAACTAGTCTCATTAATAAATAGGAAGCAGCTAGACCCAAAGGAAACTAGTCTCATTAATAAATAGGAAGCAGCTAGACCCAAAGGAAACTAGTCTCATTAATAAATAGGAAGCAGCTAGACCCAAAGGAAACTAGTCTCATTAATAAATAGGAGGCAGCTAGACCCAAAGGAAACTAGTCTCATTAATAAATAGGAAGCAGCTAGACCCAAAGGAAACTAGTCTCATTAATAAATAGGAAGCAGCTAGTCCCAAAGGAAACTAGTCTCATTAATAAATAGGAAGCAGCTAGACCCAAAGGAAACTAGTCTCATTAATAAATAGGAGGCAGCTGGTCCCAAAGGAAACTAGTCTCATTAATAAATAGGAGCAGCTAGGTCCCAAAGGAAACTAGTCTCATTAATAAATAGGAGGCAGCTAGACCCAAAGGAAACTAGTCTCATTAATAAATAGGAGGCAGCTAGTCCCAAAGGAAACTAGTCTCATTAATAAATAGGAAGCAGCTAGTCTCAAAGGAAACTAGTCTCATTAATAAATAGGAAGCAGCTAGTCCCAAAGGAAACTAGTCTCATTAATAAATAGGAAGCAGCTAGACCCAAAGGAAACTAGTCTCATTAATAAATAGGAAGCAGCTAGACCCAAAGGAAACTAGTCTCATTAATAAATAGGAAGCAGCTAGACCCAAAGGAAACTAGTCTCATTAATAAATAGGAAGCAGCTAGACCCAAAGGAAACTAGTCTCATTAATAAATAGGAAGCAGCTAGACCCAAAGGAAACTAGTCTCATTAATAAATAGGAAGCAGCTAGACCCAAAGGAAACTAGTCTCATTAATAAATAGGAAGCAGCTAGACCCAAAGGAAACTAGTCTCATTAATAAATAGGAAGCAAAAAGGAAACTAGTCTCATTAATAAATAGGAAGCAGCTAGACCCAAAGGAAACTAGTCTCATTAATAAATAGGAAGCAGCTAGACCCAAAGGAAACTAGTCTCATTAATAAATAGGAAGCAGCTAGACCCAAAGGAAACTAGTCTCATTAATAAATAGGAAGCAGCTAGACCCAAAGGAAACTAGTCTCATTAATAAATAGGAGGCAGCTAGACCCAAAGGAAACTAGTCTCATTAATAAATAGGAAGCAGCTAGTCCCAAAGGAAACTAGTCTCATTAATAAATAGGAGGCAGCTAGACCCAAAGGAAACTAGTCTCATTAATAAATAGGAGGCAGCTAGACCCAAAGGAAACTAGTCTCATTAATAAATAGGAAGCAGCTAGACCCAAAGGAAACTAGTCTCATTAATGAATAGGAGGCAGCTAGACCCAAAGGAAACTAGTCTCATTAATAAATAGGAAGCAGCTAGACCCAAAGGAAACTAGTCTCATTAATAAATAGGAAGCAGCTAGACCCAAAGGAAACTAGTCTCATTAATAAATAGGAAGCAGCTAGTCCCAAAGGAAACTAGTCTCATTAATAAATAGGAAGCAGCTAGACCCAAAGGAAACTAGTCTCATTAATAAATAGGAAGCAGCTAGACCCAAAGGAAACTAGTCTCATTAATAAATAGGAAGCAGCTAGTCCCAAAGGAAACTAGTCTCATTAATAAATAGGAAGCAGCTAGACCCAAAGGAAACTAGTCTCATTAATAAATAGGAAGCAGCTAGACCCAAAGGAAACTAGTCTCATTAATAAATAGGAAGCAGCTAGACCCAAAGGAAACTAGTCTCATTAATAAATAGGAAGCAGCTAGACCCAAAGGAAACTAGTCTCATTAATAAATAGGAAGCAGCTAGTCCCAAAGGAAACTAGTCTCATTAATAAATAGGAAGCAGCTAGTCCCAAAGGAAACTAGTCTCATTAATAAATAGGAAGCAGCTAGTCCCAAAGGAAACTAGTCTCATTAATAAATAGGAGGCAGCTAGTCCCAAAGGAAACTAGTCTCATTAATAAATAGGAGGCAGCTAGACCCAAAGGAAACTAGTCTCATTAATAAATAGGAAGCAGCTGGTCCCAAAGGAAACTAGTCTCATTAATAAATAGGAAGCAGCTAGTCTCAAAGGAAACTAGTCTCATTAATAAATAGGAAGCAGCTAGTCCCAAAGGAAACTAGTCTCATTAATAAATAGGAAGCAGCTAGACCCAAAGGAAACTAGTCTCATTAATAAATAGGAAGCAGCTAGACCCAAAGGAAACTAGTCTCATTAATAAATAGGAAGCAGCTAGACCCAAAGGAAACTAGTCTCATTAATAAATAGGAAGCAGCTAGACCCAAAGGAAACTAGTCTCATTAATAAATAGGAGGCAGCTAGACCCAAAGGAAACTAGTCTCATTAATAAATAGGAAGCAGCTAGACCCAAAGGAAACTAGTCTCATTAATAAATAGGAAGCAGCTAGACCCAAAGGAAACTAGTCTCATTAATAAATAGGAAGCAGCTAGACCCAAAGGAAACTAGTCTCATTAATAAATAGGAAGCAGCTAGACCCAAAGGAAACTAGTCTCATTAATAAATAGGAAGCAGCTAGACCCAAAGGAAACTAGTCTCATTAATAAATAGGAAGCAGCTAGACCCAAAGGAAACTAGTCTCATTAATAAATAGGAGGCAGCTAGACCCAAAGGAAACTAGTCTCATTAATAAATAGGAAGCAGCTAGACCCAAAGGAAACTAGTCTCATTAATAAATAGGAGGCAGCTAGACCCAAAGGAAACTAGTCTCATTAATAAATAGGAGGCAGCTAGACCCAAAGGAAACTAGTCTCATTAATAAATAGGAAGCAGCTAGTCTCAAAGGAAACTAGTCTCATTAATAAATAGGAGGCAGCTAGACCCAAAGGAAACTAGTCTCATTAATGGAAACTAGACCCAAAGTAGTCTCATTAATAAATAGGAAGCAGCTAGACCCAAAGGAAACTAGTCTCATTAATAAATAGGAAGCAGCTAGACCCAAAGGAAACTAGTCTCATTAATAAATAGGAGGCAGCTAGACCCAAAGGAAACTAGTCTCATTAATAAATAGGAAGCAGCTAGACCCAAAGGAAACTAGTCTCATTAATAAATAGGAAGCAGCTAGACCCAAAGGAAACTAGTCTCATTAATAAATAGGAAGCAGCTAGACCCAAAGGAAACTAGTCTCATTAATAAATAGGAAGCAGCTAGACCCAAAGGAAACTAGTCTCATTAATGAATAGGAAACAGCTAGACCCAAAGGAAACTAGTCTCATTAATGAATAGGAGGCAGCTAGACCCAAAGGAAACTAGTCTCATTAATGAATAGGAGGCAGCTAGACCCAAAGGAAACTAGTCTCATTAATAAATAGGAGGCAGCTAGACCCAAAGGAAACTAGTCTCATTAATAAATAGGAAGCAGCTAGACCCAAAGGAAACTAGTCTCATTAATAAATAGGAGGCAGCTAGACCCAAAGGAAACTAGTCTCATTAATAAATAGGAAGCAGCTAGACCCAAAGGAAACTAGTCTCATTAATAAATAGGAGGCAGCTAGACCCAAAGGAAACTAGTCTCATTAATAAATAGGAAGCAGCTAGACCCAAAGGAAACTAGTCTCATTAATAAATAGGAGGCAGCTAGACCCAAAGGAAACTAGTCTCATTAATAAATAGGAAGCAGCTAGTCTCAAAGGAAACTAGTCTCATTAATAAATAGGAAGCAGCTAGACCCAAAGGAAACTAGTCTCATTAATAAATAGGAAGCAGCTAGACCCAAAGGAAACTAGTCTCATTAATAAATAGGAAGCAGCTAGACCCAAAGGAAACTAGTCTCATTAATAAATAGGAAGCAGCTAGTCTCAAAGGAAACTAGTCTCATTAATAAATAGGAAGCAGCTAGACCCAAAGGAAACTAGTCTCATTAATGAATAGGAAGCAGCTAGACCCAAAGGAAACTAGTCTCATTAATAAATAGGAAGCAGCTAGACCCAAAGGAAACTAGTCTCATTAATAAATAGGAAGCAGCTAGACCCAAAGGAAACTAGTCTCATTAATAAATAGGAAGCAGCTAGACCCAAAGGAAACTAGTCTCATTAATAAATAGGAAGCAGCTAGACCCAAAGGAAACTAGTCTCATTAATAAATAGGAAGCAGCTAGACCCAAAGGAAACTAGTCTCATTAATAAATAGGAAGCAGCTAGACCCAAAGGAAACTAGTCTCATTAATAAATAGGAGGCAGCTAGACCCAAAGGAAACTAGTCTCATTAATAAATAGGAAGCAGCTAGACCCAAAGGAAACTAGTCTCATTAATAAATAGGAAGCAGCTGGTCCCAAAGGAAACTAGTCTCATTAATAAATAGGAGGCAGCTGGTCCCAAAGGAAACTAGTCTCGTTAATAAATAGGAAGCAGCTAGTCAAAGGAAACTAGTCTCATTAATAAATAGGAAGCAGCTAGTCCCAAAGGAAACTAGTCTCATTAATAAATAGGAGGCAGCTAGACCCAAAGGAAACTAGTCTCATTAATAAATAGGAAGCAGCTAGACCCAAAGGAAACTAGTCTCATTAATAAATAGGAAATAAATAGGAAGCAGCTAGACCCAAAGGAAACTAGTCTCATTAATAAATAGGAGGCAGCTAGACCCAAAGGAAACTAGTCTCATTAATAAATAGGAAGCAGCTAGTCCCAAAGGAAACTAGTCTCATTAATAAATAGGAAGCAGCTAGTCCCAAAGGAAACTAGTCTCATTAATAAATAGGAGGCAGCTAGACCCAAAGGAAACTAGTCTCATTAATAAATAGGAAGCAGCTAGTCCCAAAGGAAACTAGTCTCATTAATAAATAGGAAGCAGCTAGACCCAAAGGAAACTAGTCTCATTAATAAATAGGAGGCAGCTAGACCCAAAGGAAACTAGTCTCATTAATAAATAGGAAGCAGCTAGACCCAAAGGAAACTAGTCTCATTAATAAATAGGAAGCAGCTAGACCCAAAGGAAACTAGTCTCATTAATAAATAGGAAGCAGCTAGACCCAAAGGAAACTAGTCTCATTAATAAATAGGAAGCAGCTAGACCCAAAGGAAACTAGTCTCATTAATAAATAGGAAGCAGCTAGACCCAAAGGAAACTAGTCTCATTAATAAATAGGAAGCAGCTAGACCCAAAGGAAACTAGTCTCATTAATAAATAGGAAGCAGCTAGACCCAAAGGAAACTAGTCTCATTAATAAATAGGAAGCAGCTAGACCCAAAGGAAACTAGTCTCATTAATAAATAGGAAGCAGCTAGACCCAAAGGAAACTAGTCTCATTAATAAATAGGAGGCAGCTAGACCCAAAGGAAACTAGTCTCATTAATAAATAGGAAGCAGCTAGACCCAAAGGAAACTAGTCTCATTAATAAATAGGAAGCAGCTAGTCCCAAAGGAAACTAGTCTCATTAATAAATAGGAGGCAGCTAGTCCCAAAGGAAACTAGTCTCATTAATAAATAGGAAGCAGCTAGTCTCAAAGGAAACTAGTCTCATTAATAAATAGGAAGCAGCTAGTCCCAAAGGAAACTAGTCTCATTAATAAATAGGAGGCAGCTAGACCCAAAGGAAACTAGTCTCATTAATAAATAGGAAGCAGCTAGACCCAAAGGAAACTAGTCTCATTAATAAATAGGAAGCAGCTAGACCCAAAGGAAACTAGTCTCATTAATAAATAGGAAGCAGCTAGACCCAAAGGAAACTAGTCTCATTAATAAATAGGAAGCAGCTAGTCCCAAAGGAAACTAGTCTCATTAATAAATAGGAAGCAGCTAGACCCAAAGGAAACTAGTCTCATTAATAAATAGGAGGCAGCTAGACCCAAAGGAAACTAGTCTCATTAATAAATAGGAAGCAGCTAGTCCCAAAGGAAACTAGTCTCATTAATAAATAGGAAGCAGCTAGACCCAAAGGAAACTAGTCTCATTAATAAATAGGAAGCAGCTAGTCCCAAAGGAAACTAGTCTCATTAATAAATAGGAAGCAGCTAGTCCCAAAGGAAACTAGTCTCATTAATAAATAGGAGGCAGCTGGTCCCAAAGG
Organism: Oncorhynchus keta; assembly: GCF_023373465.1. Taxonomy (NCBI): domain Eukaryota; kingdom Metazoa; phylum Chordata; class Actinopteri; order Salmoniformes; family Salmonidae; genus Oncorhynchus; species Oncorhynchus keta. The sequence continues at coordinate 25,452,120 of NC_068457.1, forward strand.
AAACTAGTCTCATTAATAAATAGGAGGCAGCTAGTCCCAAAGGAAACTAGTCTCATTAATAAATAGGAGGCAAAGGAAACTAGTCTCATTAATAAATAGGAGGCAGCTAGTCCCAAAGGAAACTAGTCTCATTAATAAATAGGAGGCAGCTAGTCTCAAAGGAAACTAGTCTCATTAATAAATAGGAAGCAGCTAGACCCAAAGGAAACTAGTCTCATTAATAAATAGGAAGCAGCTAGACCCAAAGGAAACTAGTCTCATTAATAAATAGGAGGCAGCTAGACCCAAAGGAAACTAGTCTCATTAATAAATAGGAAGCAGCTAGACCCAAAGGAAACTAGTCTCATTAATAAATAGGAAGCAGCTAGACCCAAAGGAAACTAGTCTCATTAATAAATAGGAGGCAGCTAGACCCAAAGGAAACTAGTCTCATTAATAAATAGGAAGCAGCTAGACCCAAAGGAAACTAGTCTCATTAATAAATAGGAAGCAGCTAGACCCAAAGGAAACTAGTCTCATTAATAAATAGGAAGCAGCTAGACCCAAAGGAAACTAGTCTCATTAATAAATAGGAAGCAGCTAGACCCAAAGGAAACTAGTCTCATTAATAAATAGGAAGCAGCTAGACCCAAAGGAAACTAGTCTCATTAATAAATAGGAAGCAGCTAGACCCAAAGGAAACTAGTCTCATTAATAAATAGGAGGCAGCTAGACCCAAAGGAAACTAGTCTCATTAATAAATAGGAAGCAGCTAGACCCAAAGGAAACTAGTCTCATTAATAAATAGGAAGCAGCTAGACCCAAAGGAAACTAGTCTCATTAATAAATAGGAAGCAGCTAGACCCAAAGGAAACTAGTCTCATTAATAAATAGGAAGCAGCTAGTCTCAAAGGAAACTAGTCTCATTAATAAATAGGAGGCAGCTAGACCCAAAGGAAACTAGTCTCATTAATAAATAGGAAGCAGCTAGACCCAAAGGAAACTAGTCTCATTAATAAATAGGAAGCAGCTAGACCCAAAGGAAACTAGTCTCATTAATAAATAGGAAGCAGCTAGACCCAAAGGAAACTAGTCTCATTAATAAATAGGAAGCAGCTAGACCCAAAGGAAACTAGTCTCATTAATAAATAGGAGGCAGCTAGACCCAAAGGAAACTAGTCTCATTAATAAATAGGAAGCTAGACCCAAAGGAAACTAGTCTCATTAATAAATAGGAAGCAGCTAGACCCAAAGGAAACTAGTCTCATTAATAAATAGGAGGCAGCTAGACCCAAAGGAAACTAGTCTCATTAATAAATAGGAGGCAGCTAGACCCAAAGGAAACTAGTCTCATTAATAAATAGGAAGCAGCTGGTCCCAAAGGAAACTAGTCTCATTAATAAATAGGAGGCAGCTAGACCCAAAGGAAACTAGTCTCATTAATAAATAGGAGGCAGCTAGACCCAAAGGAAACTAGTCTCATTAATAAATAGGAAGCAGCTAGACCCAAAGGAAACTAGTCTCATTAATAAATAGGAAGCAGCTAGACCCAAAGGAAACTAGTCTCATTAATAAATAGGAGGCAGCTAGACCCAAAGGAAACTAGTCTCATTAATAAATAGGAAGCAGCTAGACCCAAAGGAAACTAGTCTCATTAATAAATAGGAGGCAGCTAGACCCAAAGGAAACTAGTCTCATTAATAAATAGGAAGCAGCTAGACCCAAAGGAAACTAGTCTCATTAATAAATAGGAAGCAGCTAGTCCCAAAGGAAACTAGTCTCATTAATAAATAGGAGGCAGCTAGACCCAAAGGAAACTAGTCTCATTAATAAATAGGAAGCAGCTAGACCCAAAGGAAACTAGTCTCATTAATAAATAGGAAGCAGCTAGACCCAAAGGAAACTAGTCTCATTAATAAATAGGAAGCAGCTAGTCCCAAAGGAAACTAGTCTCATTAATAAATAGGAAGCAGCTAGTCCCAAAGGAAACTAGTCTCATTAATAAATAGGAAGCAGCTAGTCCCAAAGGAAACTAGTCTCATTAATAAATAGGAAGCAGCTAGACCCAAAGGAAACTAGTCTCATTAATAAATAGGAAGCAGCTAGACCCAAAGGAAACTAGTCTCATTAATAAATAGGAAGCAGCTAGACCCAAAGGAAACTAGTCTCATTAATAAATAGGAAGCAGCTAGACCCAAAGGAAACTAGTCTCATTAATAAATAGGAAGCAGCTAGACCCAAAAAGGAAACTAGTCTCATTAATAAATAGGAGGCAGCTAGACCCAAAGGAAACTAGTCTCATTAATAAATAGGAAGCAGCTAGACCCAAAGGAAACTAGTCTCATTAATAAATAGGAAGCAGCTAGACCCAAAGGAAACTAGTCTCATTAATAAATAGGAAGCAGCTAGTCCCAAAGGAAACTAGTCTCATTAATAAATAGGAAGCAGCTAGTCCCAAAGGAAACTAGTCTCATTAATAAATAGGAAGCAGCTAGACCCAAAGGAAACTAGTCTCATTAATAAATAGGAAGCAGCTAGACCCAAAGGAAACTAGTCTCATTAATAAATAGGAAGCAGCTAGTCCCAAAGGAAACTAGTCTCATTAATAAATAGGAAGCAGCTAGACCCAAAGGAAACTAGTCTCATTAATAAATAGGAAGCAGCTAGACCCAAAGGAAACTAGTCTCATTAATAAATAGGAAGCAGCTGGTCCCAAAGGAAACTAGTCTCATTAATAAATAGGAAGCAGCTAGACCCAAAGGAAACTAGTCTCATTAATAAATAGGAAGCAGCTAGACCCAAAGGAAACTAGTCTCATTAATAAATAGGAAGCAGCTAGACCCAAAGGAAACTAGTCTCATTAATAAATAGGAAGCAGCTAGACCCAAAGGAAACTAGTCTCATTAATAAATAGGAAGCAGCTAGACCCAAAGGAAACTAGTCTCATTAATAAATAGGAGGCAAACCCAAAGGAAACTAGTCTCATTAATAAATAGGAAGCAGCTAGACCCAAAGGAAACTAGTCTCATTAATAAATAGGAAGCAGCTAGACCCAAAGGAAACTAGTCTCATTAATAAATAGGAAGCAGCTAGTCCCAAAGGAAACTAGTCTCATTAATAAATAGGAAGCAGCTAGACCCAAAGGAAACTAGTCTCATTAATAAATAGGAAGCAGCTAGACCCAAAGGAAACTAGTCTCATTAATAAATAGGAGGCAGCTAGACCCAAAGGAAACTAGTCTCATTAATAAATAGGAGGCAGCTAGACCCAAAGGAAACTAGTCTCATTAATAAATAGGAAGCAGCTAGACCCAAAGGAAACTAGTCTCATTAATAAATAGGAGGCAGCTAGACCCAAAGGAAACTAGTCTCATTAATAAATAGGAAGCAGCTAGACCCAAAGGAAACTAGTCTCATTAATAAATAGGAGGCAGCTAGACCCAAAGGAAACTAGTCTCATTAATAAATAGGAAGCAGCTAGACCCAAAGGAAACTAGTCTCATTAATAAATAGGAAGCAGCTAGACCCAAAGGAAACTAGTCTCATTAATAAATAGGAAGCAGCTAGTCCCAAAGGAAACTAGTCTCATTAATAAATAGGAAGCAGCTAGACCCAAAGGAAACTAGTCTCATTAATAAATAGGAGGCAGCTAGTCCCAAAGGAAACTAGTCTCATTAATAAATAGGAAGCAGCTAGACCCAAAGGAAACTAGTCTCATTAATAAATAGGAGGCAGCTAGACCCAAAGGAAACTAGTCTCATTAATAAATAGGAAGCAGCTAGACCCAAAGGAAACTAGTCTCATTAATAAATAGGAGGCAGCTAGACCCAAAGGAAACTAGTCTCATTAATAAATAGGAAGCAGCTAGACCCAAAGGAAACTAGTCTCATTAATAAATAGGAGGCAGCTAGTCCCAAAGGAAACTAGTCTCATTAATAAATAGGAGGCAGCTAGTCCCAAAGGAAACTAGTCTCATTAATAAATAGGAAGCAGCTAGACCCAAAGGAAACTAGTCTCATTAATAAATAGGAAGCAGCTAGACCCAAAGGAAACTAGTCTCATTAATAAATAGGAGGCAGCTAGACCCAAAGGAAACTAGTCTCATTAATAAATAGGAAGCAGCTGGTCCCAAAGGAAACTAGTCTCATTAATAAATAGGAGGCAGCTAGACCCAAAGGAAACTAGTCTCATTAATAAATAGGAAGCAGCTAGTCCCAAAGGAAACTAGTCTCATTAATAAATAGGAAGCAGCTAGACCCAAAGGAAACTAGTCTCATTAATAAATAGGAGGCAGCTAGACCCAAAGGAAAATAGTCTCATTAATAAATAGGAGGCAGCTAGACCCAAAGGAAACTAGTCTCATTAATAAATAGGAAGCAGCTAGACCCAAAGGAAACTAGTCTCATTAATAAATAGGAAGCAGCTAGACCCAAAGGAAACTAGTCTCATTAATAAATAGGAAGCAGCTAGTCTCAAAGGAAACTAGTCTCATTAATAAATAGGAAGCAGCTAGTCTCAAAGGAAACTAGTCTCATTAATAAATAGGAAGCAGCTAGTCCCAAAGGAAACTAGTCTCATTAATAAATAGGAAGCAGCTAGTCTCAAAGGAAACTAGTCTCATTAATAAATAGGAAGCTAGACCCAAGGAAACTAGTCTCATTAATAAATAGGAAGCAGCTAGTCCCAAAGGAAACTAGTCTCATTAATAAATAGGAAGCAGCTGGTCCCAAAGGAAACTAGTCTCATTAATAAATAGGAAGCAGCTAGACCCAAAGGAAACTAGTCTCATTAATAAATAGGAGGCAGCTAGACCCAAAGGAAACTAGTCTCATTAATAAATAGGAGGCAGCTAGACCCAAAGGAAACTAGTCTCATTAATAAATAGGAGGCAGCTAGACCCAAAGGAAACTAGTCTCATTAATAAATAGGAGGCAGCTAGACCCAAAGGAAACTAGTCTCATTAATAAATAGGAGGCAGCTAGACCCAAAGGAAACTAGTCTCATTAATAAATAGGAAGCAGCTAGACCCAAAGGAAACTAGTCTCATTAATAAATAGGAAGCAGCTAGACCCAAAGGAAACTAGTCTCATTAATAAATAGGAGGCAGCTAGACCCAAAGGAAACTAGTCTCATTAATAAATAGGAAGCAGCTAGACCCAAAGGAAACTAGTCTCATTAATAAATAGGAGGCAGCTAGTCCCAAAGGAAACTAGTCTCATTAATAAATAGGAGGCAGCTAGACCCAAAGGAAACTAGTCTCATTAATGAATAGGAAGCAGCTAGTCTCAAAGGAAACTAGTCTCATTAATAAATAGGAAGCAGCTAGACCCAAAGGAAACTAGTCTCATTAATAAATAGGAAGCAGCTAGACCCAAAGGAAACTAGTCTCATTAATAAATAGGAAGCTAGACCCAAAGGAAACTAGTCTCATTAATAAATAGGAAGCAGCTAGACCCAAAGGAAACTAGTCTCATTAATGAATAGGAGGCAGCTAGTCCCAAAGGAAACTAGTCTCATTAATAAATAGGAGGCAGCTAGTCCCAAAGGAAACTAGTCTCATTAATAAATAGGAAGCAGCTAGACCCAAAGGAAACTAGTCTCATTAATAAATAGGAGGCAGCTAGTCCCAAAGGAAACTAGTCTCATTAATAAATAGGAAGCAGCTAGACCCAAAGGAAACTAGTCTCATTAATAAATAGGAGGCAGCTAGACCCAAAGGAAACTAGTCTCATTAATAAATAGGAAGCAGCTAGACCCAAAGGAAACTAGTCTCATTAATGAATAGGAAGCAGCTAGTCCCAAAGGAAACTAGTCTCATTAATAAATAGGAGGCAGCTAGTCCCAAAGGAAACTAGTCTCATTAATAAATAGGAAGCAGCTAGACCCAAAGGAAACTAGTCTCATTAATAAATAGGAGGCAGCTAGTCCCAAAGGAAACTAGTCTCATTAATAAATAGGAAGCAGCTAGACCCAAAGGAAACTAGTCTCATTAATAAATAGGAAGCAGCTAGTCTCAAAGGAAACTAGTCTCATTAATAAATAGGAGGCAGCTAGACCCAAAGGAAACTAGTCTCATTAATAAATAGGAAGCAGCTAGTCTCAAAGGAAACTAGTCTCATTAATAAATAGGAAGCAGCTAGTCCCAAAGGAAACTAGTCTCATTAATGAATAGGAGGCAGCTAGACCCAAAGGAAACTAGTCTCATTAATAAATAGGAAGCAGCTAGACCCAAAGGAAACTAGTCTCATTAATAAATAGGAAGCAGCTAGTCTCAAAGGAAACTAGTCTCATTAATAAATAGGAGGCAGCTAGACCCAAAGGAAACTAGTCTCATTAATAAATAGGAAGCAGCTAGTCTCAAAGGAAACTAGTCTCATTAATAAATAGGAAGCAGCTAGTCCCAAAGGAAACTAGTCTCATTAATAAATAGGAAGCAGCTAGTCTCAAAGGAAACTAGTCTCATTAATAAATAGGAAGCAGCTAGACCCAAAGGAAACTAGTCTCATTAATAAATAGGAAGCAGCTAGTCTCAAAGGAAACTAGTCTCATTAATAAATAGGAAGCAGCTAGACCCAAAGGAAACTAGTCTCATTAATAAATAGGAAGCAGCTAGTCCCAAAGGAAACTAGTCTCATTAATAAATAGGAAGCAGCTAGTCCCAAAGTCCCAAAGGAAACTAGTCTCATTAATAAATAGGAAGCAGCTAGTCCCATAGTCCCAAAGGAAACTAGTCTCATTAATAAATAGGAAGCAGCTAGTCCCATAGTCCCAAAGGAAACTAGTCTCATTAATAAATAGGAAGCAGCTAGTCCCAAAGGAAACTAGTCTCATTAATAAATAGGAAGCAGCTAGTCCCATAGTCCCAAAGGAAACTAGTCTCATTAATAAATAGGAAGCAGCTGGTCCCAAAGGAAACTAGTCTCATTAATAAATAGGAGGCAGCTAGACCCAAAGGAAACTAGTCTCATTAATAAATAGGAAGCAGCTAGTCCCAAAGGAAACTAGTCTCATTAATAAATAGGAAGCAGCTAGTCCCAAAGGAAACTAGTCTCATTAATAAATAGGAAGCAGCTAGACCCAAAGGAAACTAGTCTCATTAATAAATAGGAAGCAGCTAGACCCAAAGGAAACTAGTCTCATTAATAAATAGGAAGCAGCTAGACCCAAAGGAAACTAGTCTCATTAATAAATAGGAAGCAGCTAGTCCCAAAGGAAACTAGTCTCATTAATAAATAGGAAGCAGCTAGTCCCAAAGGAAACTAGTCTCATTAATAAATAGGAAGCAGCTAGACCCAAAGGAAACTAGTCTCATTAATAAATAGGAAGCAGCTAGTCCCATAGTCCCAAAGGAAACTAGTCTCATTAATGAATAGGAAGCAGCTAGACCCAAAGGAAACTAGTCTCATTAATAAATAGGAAGCAGCTAGACCCAAAGGAAACTAGTCTCATTAATAAATAGGAAGCAGCTAGTCCCACCCAAAGGAAACTAGTCTCATTAATAAATAGGAAGCAGCTAGTCCCAAAGGAAACTAGTCTCATTAATAAATAGGAAGCAGCTAGACCCAAAGGAAACTAGTCTCATTAATAAATAGGAAGCAGCTAGTCCCAAAGGAAACTAGTCTCATTAATAAATAGGAAGCAGCTAGACCCAAAGGAAACTAGTCTCATTAATAAATAGGAAAGCTAGTCTCAAAGGAAACTAGTCTCATTAATAAATAGGAGACAGCTAGACCCAAAGGAAACTAGTCTCATTAATAAATAGGAAGCAGCTAGACCCAAAGGAAACTAGTCTCATTAATAAATAGGAAGCAGCTAGACCCAAAGGAAACTAGTCTCATTAATAAATAGGAGGCAGCTAGACCCAAAGGAAACTAGTCTCATTAATAAATAGGAAGCAGCTAGACCCAAAGGAAACTAGTCTCATTAATAAATAGGAAGCAGCTAGACCCAAAGGAAACTAGTCTCATTAATAAATAGGAGGCAGCTAGACCCAAAGGAAACTAGTCTCATTAATAAATAGGAAGCAGCTAGACCCAAAGGAAACTAGTCTCATTAATAAATAGGAAGCAGCTAGACCCAAAGGAAACTAGTCTCATTAATAAATAGGAAGCAGCTAGACCCAAAGGAAACTAGTCTCATTAATAAATAGGAAGCAGCTAGACCCAAAGGAAACTAGTCTCATTAATAAATAGGAAGCAGCTAGACCCAAAGGAAACTAGTCTCATTAATAAATAGGAAGCAGCTAGTCCCAAAGGAAACTAGTCTCATTAATAAATAGGAAGCAGCTAGTCCCAAAGGAAACTAGTCTCATTAATAAATAGGAAGCAGCTAGACCCAAAGGAAACTAGTCTCATTAATAAATAGGAGGCAGCTAGACCCAAAGGAAACTAGTCTCATTAATAAATAGGAGGCAGCTAGACCCAAAGGAAACTAGTCTCATTAATAAATAGGAGGCAGCTAGACCCAAAGGAAACTAGTCTCATTAATAAATAGGAAGCAGCTAGTCCCAAAGGAAACTAGTCTCATTAATAAATAGGAGGCAGCTAGACCCAAAGGAAACTAGTCTCATTAATAAATAGGAAGCAGCTAGTCTCAAAGGAAACTAGTCTCATTAATAAATAGGAGGCAGCTAGACCCAAAGGAAACTAGTCTCATTAATAAATAGGAAGCAGCTAGTCCCAAAGGAAACTAGTCTCATTAATAAATAGGAGGCAGCTAGACCCAAAGGAAACTAGTCTCATTAATAAATAGGAAGCAGCTAGACCCAAAGGAAACTAGTCTCATTAATAAATAGGAAGCAGCTAGACCCAAAGGAAACTAGTCTCATTAATAAATAGGAGGCAGCTAGACCCAAAGGAAACTAGTCTCATTAATAAATAGGAAGCAGCTAGACCCAAAGGAAACTAGTCTCATTAATGAATAGGAAGCAGCTAGACCCAAAGGAAACTAGTCTCATTAATAAATAGGAAGCAGCTAGACCCAAAGGAAACTAGTCTCATTAATAAATAGGAAACTAGACTCTCATTAATAAATAGGAAGCAGCTAGACCCAAAGGAAACTAGTCTCATTAATAAATAGGAGGCAGCTAGACCCAAAGGAAACTAGTCTCATTAATAAATAGGAAGCAGCTAGACCCAAAGGAAACTAGTCTCATTAATAAATAGGAAGCAGCTAGACCCAAAGGAAACTAGTCTCATTAATAAATAGGAAGCAGCTAGACCCAAAGGAAACTAGTCTCATTAATAAATAGGAGGCAGCTAGACCCAAAGGAAACTAGTCTCATTAATAAATAGGAAGCAGCTAGTCCCAAAGGAAACTAGTCTCATTAATAAATAGGAAGCAGCTAGACCCAAAGGAAACTAGTCTCATTAATAAATAGGAAGCAGCTAGACCCAAAGGAAACTAGTCTCATTAATAAATAGGAAGCAGCTAGTCTCAAAGGAAACTAGTCTCATTAATAAATAGGAAGCAGCTAGTCTCAAAGGAAACTAGTCTCATTAATAAATAGGAGGCAGCTTGTCTCAAAGGAAACTAGACTCATTAATTGATAGCCACTCTGTGCCTCCTAGTATGTTTAGCTAAAAATAATGCTGAGACTAATGTCGAAGTAACAGCTTCAGTGAAAACCACTCCAATACAATCCAATGAATAACCATTTAACAATATACTGTAGCTGGCCACAATATAGTCCGGAATACATCAATTGAATCCGATTACTGTGGACATAAAGGAAGTAACATTGATCCAAAATGGCCGATGTTTCCCACACTGGGAGAGAACAGAAAAGCACCAACAAGTTATGCCAAGTGACAACAATTGACAGCTGATTGATTGACAGATATCAATCCAAGACCAAAGTCACACACACACTGTGGGCACATTACAGTACATTTGAAAAGTACTACATAACACACTTGAAGACACATTAATAGGTATGTACCATGTACCGTCTATGTACCATTTTCTAACACCCCGCCCTGAGGAGTGGCCAACCCTCCTGGAGAGCAAGCAGGATTCTCCCTTTCTCATTTCATCACTGTTTGAATGAAATGTCAAACCACCTAAAAATATGTTACAAAATAATAATAATAGCATACTTTAAACTTAGTAACAGTCATCGAATTGTGAGTGTTAAGTTAATGTTCAAAGCATCCTGAATACACCTAACCTGGGTTTTTGTTGTTCTATTTTTGACCCTGCTCATAGGCCGAGAGTCAAAACATGTAGAATGGCAGGAAATGAGCTTTAAAACAGTAACATTTTCCCCAGTCTTCTAGGGATTGTGCCAGGGGGCAATGAAATTCACATAGCAAATCTCAATCCAAGCTTTCTTCAAAACTTGGCAGCCCTTCATATCATTACACCAAACCCATTTAAAAAGCTGTAAAAGTCCCCATCTGAAGACGGCGTAGACATATTTGTCTCTAAACAGAATAGAGTGTAAACAGAAGAGGTCTCCTGAGTCCTCTTCTCCTCCTGTCTCTGCCAGCCAGAAGACATATTGTTCAGTAGGAAAGAGAGGAGAGGAGTACAAGGCATGCAGACAGTGTGGGGGAGGCCTCCCCCTCTACTCCCCTCCCCTCACGCTCTGTCCACCCTGATAACCATAATTGTGTTTTAAGGCCCCTGATTAAATTGTGCCATCTCAAATGATATTGTTTCACAATGAATCCTTATGAAAAATGCCCCATATTAAAGGATTATGGTATCTGGTGAAGGCAGCGAGCTGGAAGGAGGGAAGGAGGGAAGGAGGGAAGGAGGGATGGAGGGAAGGAGGGAAGGAGGGATGGAGGGAAGGAGGGAGGAAGGAAGGAGGGAGGGAAGGAGGGATGGAGGGAAGGAGGGATGGAGGGAAGGAGGATGGAGGGAAGGAGGGATGGAGGGATGGAGGGAAGGAGGGAAGGAGGGAAGGAGGGAGGGAGGGATGGAGGGGGGAGGGAAGGAGGGAGGGAGGGAAGGAGGGAGGGAAGGAGGGAAGGAGGGAGGAGGAGGGAAGGAGGGAAGGAGGGATGGAGGGAAGGAGGGAGGGAGGGAAGGAGGGAAGGAGGGAGGAGGGAGGAGGGAAGGAGGGAAGGAGGGATGGAGGGAAGGAGGGAAGGAGGGAAGGAGGGAAGGAGGGATGGAGGGAGGAGGGAAGGAGGGATGGAGGGAAGGAGGGAGGGAAGGAGGGATGGAGGGAAGGAGGGATGGAGGGAAGGAGGGAAGGAGGATGGAGGGAAGGAGGGGAGGGAAGGAGGGAAGGAGGATGGAGGAGGATGGAGGGAAGGAGGGATGGAGGGATGGAGGGAAGGACGGAAGGAGGGAAGGAGGGAAGGAGGAAGGAGGGATGGAGGGAAGGAGGATGGAGGGAAGGAGGGAAGGAGGATGGAGGAAGGAGGAAGGAGGGATGGAGGGAAGGAGGGAAGGAGGGATGGAGGGATGGAGGGAAGGACAGAAGGAGGGAAGGAGGGAAGGAGGGAAGGAGGGAAGGAGGGATGGAGGAAGGAGGGATGGAGGGATGGAGGGAAGGAGGGAAGGAGGGATGGAGGGATGGAGGGAAGGAGGGAAGGAGGGATGGAGGGAAGGAGGGAAGGAGGGATGGAGGGACAGAGGGAAGGAGGGAAGGAGGGAAGGAGGGATGGAGGGAAGGAGGGATGGAGGGATGGAGGGAAGGAGGGATGGAGGGAAGGAGGGAAGGAGGGATGGAGGGAAGGAGGGATGGAGGGATGGAGGGTAGGCGGGATGGAGGGAAGGAGGGATGGAGGGATGGAGGGTAGGCGGGATGGAGGGAAGGAGGGATGGAGGGAAGGAGGGATGGAGGAATGGAGGGAAGGAGGGAAGGGGGGATGGAGGGATGGAGGGAAGGAGGATGGAGGGAAGGAGGATGGAGGGATGGAGGGAAGGAGGATGGGGGAATTATTTTTTCTTCTCAGCTGTCTCGACAGATGGAGTGCCAAATGAATGTCTTGTCATCTCTGTTTGTCAGTGTCAGTGTCAGTGTCTGTGTCTGTGTCTGTGTCTGTGTCTGTGTCTGTGTCTGTGTGTGTCTGTGTCTGTGTCTGTGTCTGTGTCTGTGTCTCTCTCTGTATCACTATAAAGTAAACTGAAAGCAATAAACCCAGTCAATCTAAATCAAATATAACTTACACCGAAAACACTGAGCCTTAAAACCGGTTTTAAAAATCACAACGCTCTCTCAAAGTGTCAATCTGAAACTTTGCCTCCACCTGTCTAATTTCTTCGCCAATATGCCCAATGCTTGTCACTAACTCTGGCTAAATCCTCAGGGACTTTGTTTTTAGAGGTGACACAAAATGCAATCAGGTGGGAGGCTAAATTCAATAATGGCCACAAATGAAAATTGAGTCAGAGACACACTCTGCACTTAAGGAGCTAAGCATGGGCTTGCTCTTCTAATAAGAGCCAACGGCGTCATTGCCTCGCTGCATTTAAATGAACTAGAGCCCCCCACCAATCACCACGGGAAAACAAAAGCCTCGGCCAAAGAGACGAGTGCTCAGGAATACCAATCGACCAACCAAAACACTTAAATGCTGCGTTTAACACGTATTCACCAGTGTGGGTTGTAGGAAGCCACAGAGGTAAACAAATAACAGACAGATGAATTATGGGAAAGCAAAAATGGCTACATTTATTATTGACCTCTAAAACTTCTGAAGTATAAAAATCGAAACCGTCTTCAGACAAATCATGACCAATCAATTTAATTTACCACAGGTGGACTCCAATCAAGTCGTAGAAACAACTAATCTCAAGGATCAATGGAAACAGGATGCACCTGAGCTCAATTTCCAGTCTCACATCAAAGGGTCTGAATACTTACGTAAAATAAGGTATTTCTATTTTAAAAAATATATATAAATGTGCCAACATTTCTAAAAAAACTGATTTTCTTTGTCATTATGGGGTACTGTGTGCAGATTGATGAGGAAAAACATTGATTTAATTAATTTTAGAATAAGTCTGTAATGTAACAAAATGTGTAAAAAGTAAGTTAAGCAGACAGGACTCAGGGATGACTGATCATGGAGATCCCATCAATATCCACCCAGTTAGGGAAATATGCTTTTAGTTTTTTTGGGCCTCTCATGTGAAATGATCTCCAAAACTCATTAAAGTTGGTGGAGTTTAGGAGTTGAGGGAAATTCAGCAGACGTTAGAGGACTTCTTACTGAAGAATGTTTTGTTCCATATGATTGTGTTTTGTTTTTCATGTTCTGTGTAATTTATGTGTATATAGATATGTGTAGTGTAATTGATGTGTATATAGATATGTGTAGTGTAATTGATGTGTATATAGAGATGTGTAGTATAATTGATGTGTATATAGATATGTATAGTGTAATTGATGTGTATATAGATATGTATAGTGTAATTGATGTGTATATAGATAAGTATAGTGTAATTGATGTGTATATAGATAAGTGTAGTGTAATTGATGTGTATATAGATAAGTATAGTATAATTGATGTGTATATAGATAAGTATAGTGTAATTGATGTGTATATAGATAAGTATAGTGTAATTGATGTGTATATAGATAAGTATAGTGTAATTGATGTGTATATAGATAAGTATAGTGTAATTGATGTGTATATAGATAAGTATAGTGTAATTGATGTGTATATAGATAAGTGTAGTGTAATTGATGTGTATATAGATAAGTATAGTGTAATTGATGTGTATATAGATAAGTGTAGTATAATTGATGTGTATATAGATATGTATAGTGTAATTGATGTGTATATAGATATGTATAGTGTAATTGATGTGTATATAGATAAGTGTAGTGTAATTGATGTGTATATAGATAAGTGTAGTGTAATTGATGTGTATATAGATAAGTGTAGTGTAATTGATGTGTATATAGATAAGTGTAGTGTAATTGATGTGTATATAGATAAGTGTAGTGTAATTGATGTGTATATAGATAAGTGTAGTGTAATTGATGTGTATATAGATAAGTGTAGTGTAATTGATGTGTATATAGATAAGTGTAGTATAATTGATGTGTATATAGATAAGTGTAGTGTAATTGATGTGTATATAGATAAGTGTAGTATAATTGATGTGTATATAGATAAGTGTAGTGTAATTGATGTGTATATAGATAAGTGTAGTGTAATTGATGTGTATATAGATAAGTGTAGTATAATTGATGTGTAATCAATGATGTGTAATCACTTTATTTTAAGAACGTGAAATGTCAGAATAATAGTAGAGAGAATTATTTATTTCAGCTTGTATTTCTTTCATCACATTCCCAGTGGGTCAGAAGTTTACATACACTCAATTAGTACTTGGTAGCATTGCCTTTAAATTGTTTAACTTGGGTCAAACATTTCCGGAATCCTTACACAAGTTTCCCACAATAAGTTGGATGAATTTTGTCCCATTCCTTCTGACAGAGCTGGTGTAACTGAGTCAGGTTTGTAGGCCTCCTTGCTCACACACGCTTTTTCAGTTCTACCCACAAATTTTCTACAGGATTGAGGTCAGGGCTTTGTGATGGCCACTCCAATACCTTGACCTTGACCTTGCTTCAATATATCCACATAATTTTCCTGACATCTATTTTGTGAAGTGCACTAGTCCCTCCTGCAGCAAAGCACCCCCACAACATGATGCTGCCACCCACGTGCTTCACAGTTGGGATGGTGTTCTTCGGCTTGCAAGCGTCCCCCTTTTTCCTCCAAACATAACAATGGTCATTAGGTAGGTTCAGTAGGTTCATTCTCTACAACATCCGCAGAGTACGACCCTGCCTCACACAGGAAGCGGCGCAGGTCCTAATCCAGGCACTTGTCATCTCCCGTCTGGATTACTGCAACTCGCTGTTGGCTGGGCTCCCTGCCTGTGCCATTAAACCCCTACAACTCATCCAGAACGCCGCAGCCCGTCTGGTGTTCAACCTTCCTAAGTTCTCTCACGTCACCCCGCTCCTCCGCTCTCTCCACTGGCTTCCAGTTGAAGCTGGCATCCGCTACAAGACCATGGTGCTTGCCTACGGAGCTGTGAGGGGAACGGCACCTCAGTACCTCCAGGCTCTGATCAGGCCCTACACCCAAACAAGGGCACTGCGTTCATCCACCTCTGGCCTGCTCGCCTCCCTACCACTGAGGAAGTACAGTTCCCGCTCAGCCCAGTCAAAACTGTTCGCTGCTCTGGCCCCCCAATGGTGGAACAAACTCCCTCACGACGCCAGGACAGCGGAGTCAATCACCACCTTCCGGAGACACCTGAAACCCCACCTCTTCAAGGAATACCTAGGATAGGGTAAGTAATCCCCCCCCCTAAAAGATTTAGATGCACTATTGTAAAGTGGCTGTTCCACTGGATGTCTTAAGGTGTATGCACCAATTTGTAAGTCGCTCTGGATAAGAGCGTCTGCTAAATGACTTAAATGTAAATGTAAATGTATATAGATAAGTGTAGTATAATTGATGTGTATATAGATAAGTATAGTGTAATTGATGTGTATATAGATATGTGTAGTATAATTGATGTGTATATAGATATGTGTAGTGTAATTTATGTGTATATAGATATGTGTAGTGTAATTGATGTGTATATAGATATGTGTAGTATAATTGATGTGTATATAGATAAGTATAGTGTAATTGATGTGTATATAGATAAGTATAGTATAATTGATGTGTATATAGATAAGTATAGTGTAATTGATGTGTATATAGAGATGTATAGTGTAATTGATGTGTATATAGAGATGTATAGTGTAATTGATGTGTATATAGAGATGTATAGTGTAATTGATGTGTATATAGATAAGTATAGTGTAATTGATGTGTATATAGATAAGTATAGTATAATTGATGTGTATATAGATAAGTATAGTGTAATTGATGTGTATATAGATAAGTATAGTATAATTGATGTGTATATAGATAAGTATAGTGTAATTGATGTGTATATAGAGATGTATAGTGTAATTGATGTGTATATAGAGATGTATAGTGTAATTGATGTGTATATAGATATGTATAGTATAATTGATGTGTATATAGATATGTATAGTATAATTGATGTGTATATAGATATGTGTAGTATAATTGATGTGTATATAGAGATGTATAGTGTAATTGATGTGTATATAGATATGTATAGTGTAATTGATGTGTATATAGATATGTATAGTGTAATTGATGTGTATATAGATACACTACCGTTCAACAGTTTCGGGTCACTTAGAAATGTCCTTGTTTCTGAAAGAAAAGCCATTCAAATAATGTGATCAGAAATACAGTGTAGGCTTTGTTAATGTTGTAAATGACTATTATAGCTGTAAAAGGCTGATTAGTAATGGAATATCTAAATAGGCGTACAGAGGCCCATTATCACCAACCATCACTTGTGCATTCCAATGGCATGTTGTGTTAGCTAATCCAATTTTATCATTTTAAAAGGCTAATTGATCGTTAGAAATCCCTTTTGCAATTATGTTTGAACAGCTGAAAACTGTGTACTGATTAAAGAAGCAATAAAACTGGCCTTTTTTAGACTAGTTGAGTATCTAGAGCATCAGCATTTGTGGATTTGATTACAGGCTCAAAATGGCCAGAAACAAATAACTTTCTTCTGAAACTCGTCAGTCTATTCTTGTTCTGAGAAATGAAGGCTATTCCATTCGAGAAATTGCCAAGAAATTGAAGATCTCGTACAACGCTGTGTACTACCCCCTTCACAGAACAGCGCAAACTATTGTTTTCACTATATATTTGACCGGAAACATAATGTTAACTTTCACTGCTATGCGGACGATACACAGCTGTACATTTCAATGAAACACGGTGAAGCCCCAAAATGTCCCTCCCTGGTAGCGTATGTTTCAGACATAAAGAAGCGGATGGCGGCCAATGTTTTACTTTTAAACTCGGGAAAAACAGAGGTGCTTGTTCTAGGTCGCAAGAAACACAGATCTTCTGTTGGATCTGACTATTAATCTTAATGGTTGTACAGTCGTCTCAAATAAAACTGTGAAGAACCTTGGCGTTACTCTGGACCCTGATCTCTCTTTTGATCAACATATAAACAATACTTAAAGGACAGTTTTTTCCATCTTCATAACGTGGCAAAAATCAGAAACCTTCTGTCTAAAAATTTTGCAGAAAGATTTATCCATGCTTTTGTTACTACTAGACTAGACTGCTGCAGTGCTCTACTTTCCGGCTACCCGGCTAAAGCACTAAATAAACTTCAGTTAGTGCTAAACAAGGCTGCTAGAATCTTGACTAGAACCAAACAAATGTGATCATATTACTCCAGTGCGAGCCTCCCTACACTGACTTCCTGTTAAGGCAAGGGCTGATTTCAAGGTTTTACTGCTAACCTACAAAGCATTACATGGGCTTGCTCCTACCTATCTTTCCGATTTGGTCCTGCCGTACATACCTACATGTACGCTACGGTCACAAGATGCAGGCCTCCTTACTGTCCCTAGAGTTTCTAAGCAAACAGCTGGAGGCAATTTTTACGGAATGGTCTGCCTATCCATGTATGAGACGCAGACTGGGCCTCGACCTTTAAGTCTTTACTGAAGACTCATCTCTTCAGTGGGTCATATGATTGAGTGTAGTCTGGCCCAGGGGTGTGAAGGTGAATGGAAAGGCAATGGAGCGACGAACCGCCCTTGCTGTCTCTGCCTGGCCGGTTCCCCTCTCTCAAATGGGATTCTCTGCCTCTAACCCTATTACTGGGGCTGAGTCACTGGCTTGCTGGTGCTCTTTCATGCCGTCCCTAGGAGGGGTGCGTCACTTGAGTGGGTTGAGTCACTGACGTGATCTTCCTGTCTGGGTTGGCGCCCCCCTCGGGTTTGTGCCATGGGGGTGATCTTCATGGGCTATACTCTGCCTTGTCTCAGGATGGTAAGTTGGTGGTTGAAAATATCCCTCTAGTGGTGTGGGGGCAGTGCTTTGGCAAAGTGGGTGGGGTTATATCCTTCCTGTTTGGCCTTGTCCGGGGGTATCGTCGGACCGTGCCACAATGTCTCCCGACCCCTACTGTCGTAGCCACCAGTATTTATGCTGCAATAGTTTATGTGTCGGGGCTAGGGTCAGTTTGTTATATCTGGAGTACTTCTCCTGTCTTATCCAGTGTCCTGTGTGAATTTAAGTATGCTCTCTCTAATTCTCTAATTCTCTAATTCTCTCCTTTTCTCACTTTTTCTCTTTCTCCTGTATACTGTACAATGAGGAATTCAACTACAAAATACTAGTCTTTTCCCATGTTTCTGAACCATTGCCCCCACCCACAAGGTGTTTAAACAACAACAATACATATGAATTAAATAAGATAATAGATACAAAACAAAAACATGACGAACATAAATCAATTAACTCTAATTAGCACATGTAGGACAGTATGCAAGTGTGTGTGTGCATGTATTTCTCACAGCAGCACATAGTATTTGTTTCACAGTCCTTCTTTGGGGGGCAGAATTGGCATCTCCTCCTCTTGCCTGCTCCAGCTGCAGCCTCAGGTGGATCAGGACAAGATTCAGCCCCCTGAACAGCTTTCAGAAGTGCTGTAGAGGCTGTGCGGGGGAGGCGCTCCCTTCTTTGAATGTGTGGGGTTACAAGTGCTCCAGGAACACCTTCCTCTTGTTCCACTAATCAGGCATCCAGGTCAGGTTGATCTTGTTCCACTAATCAGGCATCCAGGTAGGGTTGATCTTGTTCCATTAATCCATCCAGGTTTGAATGGCATCCAGGTAGGGTTGATCTTGTTCCATTAATCAGGCATTCCAGGCTCCAGGAACACCCTCCTCTTGTTCCACTAATCAGGCATCCAGGTCGGGTTGATCTTGTTCCATATCACGAAGGCATTTTATAGATATAACCCTGTCCCTCTCTTCCTGTTATAACTATACCATATAACCTCTGTCTGTTATAACTATACAGGGATATAACCTGTCCCTCTTTCCTGTTATCCCTCTCTTCCTGTTATAACTATACTTGTTCCTGTTATAACAAAGGGATATAACCCTGTCCCTCTCTTCCTGTTATAACTATACAGGGATATGACCCTGTCCCTCTCTTCCTGTTATAACTATACAGGGATATAACCCTGTCCCTCTCTTCCTGTTATAACTATACAGTGGGGTCATTCTTCCTGGTCAACTTCCCGTTCCTTCCTATTAAATAATATCTCATGGTGTCACTCTCTTCATTCTTAGCTTCCTGTGCACCTCATTTCTCTGCCCTCTCATCTCTCTGTGTCTCTGAGAGACACTTTAGATTGGAAGACACACATCTAATAATTGTCTCTGCTCACTAATGTAATCTATTAATGAATCCGTTGCAGGGAGAGCAAATTACTACTGGACCACAGGAGAGAGGATTCTGTGTTAGTGATGACTGGACCACAGGAGAGATTAGAGGATTCTGTGTTAGTGATGACTGGACCACAGGAGAGATTAGAGGAGTCTGTGTTAGTGATGACTGGACCCACAGGAGAGATTAGGGAGTCTGTGTTAGTGATAACTGGACCACAGGAGAGATTAGAGGAGTCTGTGTTAGTGATGACTGGACCACAGGAGAGATTAGAGGAGTCTGTGTTAGTGATGACTGGACCACAGGAGAGATTAGAGGAGTCTGTGTTAGTGATGACTGGACCACAGGAGAGATTAGAGGAGTCTGTGTTAGTGATGACTGGACCACAGGAGAGATTAGAGGAGTCTGTGTTAGTGATGACTGGACCACAGGAGAGATTAGAGGAGTCTGTGTTAGTGATGACTGGACCACAGGAGAGATTAGAGGAGTCTGTGTTAGTGAATACTGGACCACAGGAGAGACTAGAGGAGTCTGTGTTAGAAATGACTGGACCACAGGAGAGAGGAGTCTGTGTTAGAAATGACTGGACCACAGGAGAGACTAGAGGAGTCTGTGTTAGAAATGACTGGACCACAGGAGAGATTAGAGGAGTCTGTGTTAGTGATGACTGGACCACAGGAGAGAGGAGTCTATGTTAGTAATGAGTGGACCACAGGAGAGAGGAGTCTGTGTTAGTGATGACCGGACCACAGGAGAGATTAGAGGAGTCTGTGTTAGTGATGAGGCAGCCGTAGAGGAGTCTGTGTTAGTGATGAGGCAGCCGTAGAGGAGTCTGTGTTAGTGATGAGGCAGCCATAGAGGAGTCTGTGTTAGTAATGAGTGGACCACAGGAGATATTATAGGAGTCTGTGTTAGTAATGGCTGGCCCACAGGAGAGACGAGAGGAGTCTGTGTTAGTGATGAGGCAGCCATAGAGGAGTCTGTGTTAGTGATGAGGCAGCCGTAGAGGAGTCTTTGTTTGTGATGAGGCAGCCGTAGAGGAGTCTGTCTTAGTGATGAGGCAGCCATAGAGGAGTCTGTGTTAGTGATGAGGCAGCCGTAGAGGAGTCTGTGTTAGTGATGAGGCAGCAGTAGAGGAGTCTGTGTTAGTGATGAGGCAGCCATAGAGGAGTCTGTGTTAGTGATGAGGCAGCCGTAGAGGAGTCTGTGTTAGTGATGAGGCAGCAGTAGAGGAGTCTGTGTTAGTGATGAGGCAGCTGTAGAGGAGTCTGTGTTAGTGATGAGGCAGAGGCTGTGTTAGTCAGTCATAGAGGAGTCTGTGTTAGTGATGAGGCAGCAGTAGAGGAGTCTGTGTTAGTGATGAGGCAGCAGTAGAGGAGTCTGTGTTAGTGATGAGGCAGCATAGAGGAGTCTGTGTTAGTGATGAGGCAGCAGTAGAGGAGTCTGTGTTAGTGATGAGGCAGCAGTAGAGGAGTACAGTATGTACGGTGTAGTTGCTGAAAGGGTCTACATGGAACAAGGCAATGTCAGGCAGGATAGAGAGACCCAGGAGTGTTGACTACTGAACACACTAATAAATGCAAACACACACACAAATATATCCCAATGTCATAAGGAGTAAAACACACCCCATGGGTAGGTTGGATGAACAAGCTAGCCTTTAGAATAGGCAATTACAGCCTGTCACAATACATCTGTTGTCCCTTCAAACTGAAGGACCAAGCCTCCAGTTGCACCAGGTGTTTGGTTGTGTTCCATAGGGAACACTAGTCCCTATATAGTGAACTACTTTAGACCAGGGAACACTCGTCCCTATATAGTGAACTACTTTAGACCAGAACCCACAGGGAACACTAGTCCCTATATAGTGAACTACTTTAGACCAGAACCCACAGGGAACACTAGTCCCTATATAGTGAACTACTTTAGACCAGGTCCTACAGGGAACACTAGTCCCTATATAGTGAACTACTTTAGACCAGAACCCACAGGGAACACTAGTCCCTATATAGTGAACTACTTTAGACCAGGGAACACTAGTCCCTATATAGTGAACTACTTTAGACCAGGGAACACTAGTCCCTATATAGTGAACTACTTTAAACCAGAACCCACAGGGAACACTAGTCCCTATATAGTGAACTACTTTAGACCAGAACCCACAGGGAACACTAGTCCCTATATAGTGAACTACTTTAGACCAGGTCCTACAGGGAACACTAGTCCCTATATAGTGAACTACTTTAGACCAGGGAACACTAGTCCCTATATAGTGAACTACTTTAGACCAGGGAACACTAGTCCATATATAGTGAACTACTTTAGACCAGGTCCTACAGGGAATACTAGTCCCTATATAGTGAACTACTTTAGACCAGGTCCTACAGGGAATACTAGTCCCTATATAGTGAACTACTTTAGACCAGGGAACACTAGTCCCTATATAGTGAACTACTTTAGACCAGAACCCACAGGGAACACTAGTCCCTATATAGTGAACTACTTTAGACCAGGGAACACTAGTCCCTATATAGTGAACTACTTTAGACCAGAACCTACAGGGAACACTAGTCCCTATATAGTGAACTACTTTAGACCAGAACCCACAGGGAACACTAGTCCCTATATAGTGAACTACTTTAGACCAGAACCCACAGGGAACACTAGTCCCTATATAGTGAACTACTTTAGACCAGGGAACACTCGTCCCTATATAGTGAACTACTTTAGACCAGGGAACACTAGTCCCTATATAGTGAACTACTTTAGACCAGGGAACACTAGTCCCTATATAGTGAACTACTTTAGACCAGGGGAACACTAGTCCCTATATAGTGAACTACTTTAGACCAGAACCCACAGGGAACACTAGTCCCTATATAGTGAACTACTTTAGACCAGATCCTACAGGGAACACTAGTCCCTATATAGTGAACTACTTTAGACCAGAACCCACAGGGAACACTAGTCCCTATATAGTGAACTACTTTAGACCAGATCCTACAGGGAACACTAGTCCCTATATAGTGAACTACTTTAGACCAGAACCCACAGGGAACACTAGTCCCTATATAGTGAACTACTTTAGACCAGGGAACACTAGTCCCTATATAGTGAACTACTTTAGACCAGAACCCACAGGGAACACTAGTCCCTATATAGTGAACTACTTTAGACCAGATCCCACAGGGAACACTAGTCCCTATATAGTGAACTACTTTAGACCAGGTCCTACAGGGAACACTAGTCCCTATATAGTGAACTACTTTAGACCAGGTCCTACAGGGAACACTAGTCCCTATATAGTGAACTACTTTAGACCAGGTCCTACAGGGAACACTAGTCCCTATATAGTGAACTACTTTAGACCAGGGAACACTAGTCCCTATATAGTGAACTACTTTAGACCAGGTCCTACAGGGAACACTAGTCCCTATATAGTGAACTACTTTAGACCAGAACCCACAGGGAACACTAGTCCCTATATAGTGAACTACTTTAGACCAGGTCCTACAGGGAACACTAGTCCCTATATAGTGAACTACTTTAGACCAGGTCCTACAGGGAACACTAGTCCCTATATAGTGAACTACTTTAGACCAGGGAACACTAGTCCCTATATAGTGAACTACTTTAGACCAGGTCCTACAGGGAACACTAGTCCCTATATAGTGAACTACTTTAGACCAGAACCCACAGGGAACACTAGTCCCTATATAGTGAACTACTTTAGACCAGAACCCACAGGGAACACTAGTCCCTATATAGTGAACTACTTTAGACCAGAACCCACAGGGAACACTAGTCCCTATATAGTGAACTACTTTAGACCAGAACCCACAGGGAACACTAGTCCCTATATAGTGAACTACTTTAGACCAGATCCTACAGGGAACACTAGTCCCTATATAGTGAACTACTTTAGACCAGAACCCACAGGGAACACTAGTCCCTATATAGTGAACTACTTTAGACCAGGTCCTACAGGGAACACTAGTCCCTATATAGTGAACTACTTTAGACCAGGGAACACTAGTCCCTATATAGTGAACTACTTTAGACCAGGGAACACTAGTCCCTATATAGTGAACTACTTTAAACCAGAACCCACAGGGAACACTAGTCCCTATATAGTGAACTACTTTAGACCAGAACCCACAGGGAACACTAGTCCCTATATAGTGAACTACTTTAGACCAGATCCTACAGGGAACACTAGTCCCTATATAGTGAACTACTTTAGACCAGAACCCACAGGGAACACTAGTCCCTATATAGTGAACTACTTTAGACCAGATCCCACAGGGAACACTAGTCCCTATATAGTGAACTACTTTAGACCAGAACCCACAGGGAACACTAGTCCCTATATAGTGAACTACTTTAGACCAGATCCCACAGGGAACACTAGTCCCTATATAGTGAACTACTTTAGACCAGAACCCACAGGGAACACTAGTCCCTATATAGTGAACTACTTTAGACCAGATCCCACAGGGAACACTAGTCCCTATATAGTGAACTACTTTAGACCAGGGAACACTCGTCCCTATATAGTGAACTACTTTAGACCAGATCCCACAGGGAACACTAGTCCCTATATAGTGAACTACTTTAGACCAGAACCCACAGGGAACACTCGTCCCTATATAGTGAACTACTTTAGACCAGATCCTACAGGGAACACTAGTCCCTATATAGTGAACTACTTTAGACCAGAACCCACAGGGAACACTAGTCCCTATATAGTGAACTACTTTAGACCAGGGAACACTAGTCCCTATATAGTGAACTACTTTAGACCAGGTCCTACAGGGAACACTAGTCCCTATATAGTGAACTACTTTAGACCAGAACCCACAGGGAACACTAGTCCCTATATAGTGAACTACTTTAGACCAGAACCCACAGGGAACACTAGTCCCTATATAGTGAACTACTTTAGACCAGAACCCACAGGGAACACTAGTCCCTATATAGTGAACTACTTTAGACCAGAACCCACAGGGAACACTAGTCCCTATATAGTGAACTACTTTAGACCAGAACCCACAGGGAACACTAGTCCCTATATAGTGAACTACTTTAGACCAGATCCTACAGGGAACACTAGTCCCTATATAGTGAACTACTTTAGACCAGAACCCACAGGGAACACTAGTCCCTATATAGTGAACTACTTTAGACCAGGGAACACTAGTCCCTATATAGTGAACTACTTTAGACCAGAACCTACAGGGAACACTAGTCCCTATATAGTGAACTACTTTAGACCAGAACCCACAGGGAACACTAGTCCCTATAAGTGAACTACTTTAGACCAGAACCCACAGGGAACACTAGTCCCTATATAGTGAACTACTTTAGACCAGAACCCACAGGGAACACTAGTCCCTATATAGTGAACTACTTTAGACCAGGGGAACACTAGTCCCTATATAGTGAACTACTTTAGACCAGAAACTACAGGGAACACTAGTCCCTATATAGTGAACTACTTTAGACCAGAACCCACAGGGAACACTAGTCCCAACATATAGTGAACTACTTTAGACCAGATCCTACAGGGAACACTAGTCCCTATATAGTGAACTACTTTAGACCAGATCCCACAGGGAACACTAGTCCCTATATAGTGAACTACTTTAGACCAGAACCTACAGGGAACACTAGTCCCTATATAGTGAACTACTTTAGACCAGATCCTACAGGGAACACTAGTCCCAGGATATAGTGAACTACTTTAGACCAGATCCTACAGGGAACACTAGTCCCTATATAGTGAACTACTTTAGACCAGAACCCACAGGGAACACTAGTCCCTATATAGTGAACTACTTTAGACCAGAATCCCTACAGGAACACTAGTCCCTATATAGTGAACTACTTTAGACCAGAACACTAGTCCCTATATAGTGAACTACTTTAGACCAGAACCCAGGGGGAACACTAGTCCCTATATAGTGAACTACTTTAGAACCAGATCCCACAGGGAACACTAGTCCCTATATAGTGAACTACTTTAGACCAGGAACACTAGTCCAACATATAGTGAACTACTTTAGACCAGGTCCTACAGGAGAACACTAGTCCCTATATAGTGAACTACTTTAGACCAGATCCCACAGGAGAACACTAGTCCCTATATAGTGAACTACTTTAGACCAGATCCCACAGGGAACACTAGTCCCTAGGATAGTGAACTACAGACCAGATCCAACACAGGGAACACTAGTCCCTATATAGTGAATTACTTTTTTAATTTTACCTTTATTTAACTAGGCAAGTCAGAGAGAACAAATTCTTAGAATGAAGAGCCTAAGAACTGCCTGTTCAGGGGCAGAAGAACAGATTTGTACAGAGCAACAGGAGAGAACTTGCAACAGAGAGAGAATGACAGAGCAACAGGAGAGAGAGAACAGAGAGAGGTCCAACAGGGAACAGAGAACAACAGAGAACTACAGAGCAACAGAGAGAGAACAGAGAGAGAACGACAGAGCAACAGAGAGAGAGAGAACAGAGAGAGAACGACAGAGCAACAGGAGAGAGAGAAGAGAATGAGAGAGAGAATGACAGAGCAACAGGAGAGAGAGAACAGAGAGAGAACGACAGAGCAACAGGAGAGAGAGAACAGAGAGAGAACGACAGAGCAACAGGAGAGAGAGAACAGAGAGAGAACGACAGAGCAACAGGAGAGAGAGAACAGAGAGAGAACGACAGAGCAACAGGAGAGAGAGAACAGAGAGAGAATGACAGAGCAACAGGAGAGAGAGAAACAGAGAGAGAATGACAGAGCAACAGGAGAGAGAGAACAGAGAGAGAACGACAGAGCAACAAGAGAGAGAGAACAGAGAGAGAAC
This sequence comes from Oncorhynchus keta, assembly GCF_023373465.1. NCBI lineage: Eukaryota > Metazoa > Chordata > Actinopteri > Salmoniformes > Salmonidae > Oncorhynchus > Oncorhynchus keta. The sequence goes on from NC_068457.1 coordinate 25,478,247, forward strand.
GACAGAGCAACAGGAGAGAGAGAACAGAGAGAGAATGACAGAGCAACAGGAGAGAGAGAACAGAGAGAGAATGACAGAGCAACAGGAGAGAGAGAACAGAGAGAGAATGACAGAGCAACAGGAGAGAGAGAACAGAGAGAGAATGACAGAGCAACAGGAGAGAGAGAACAGAGAGAGAATGACAGAGCAACAGGAGAGAGAGAGAACAGAGAGAGAAACAGGAGAGAGAGAAACACACAGAGCAACAGGAGAGAGAGAACAGAGAGAGAATGACAGAGCAACAGGAGAGAGAACAGAGAGACAGAGAGAGAATGACAGAGCAACAGGAGAGAGAGAGAACAGAGAGAGAATGACAGAGCAACAGGAGAGAGAGAGAACAGAGAGAGAATGACAGAGCAACAGGAGAGAGAGAAACAGAGAGAGAATGACAGAGCAACAGGAGAGAGAGAAACAGAGAGAGAATGACAGAGCAACAGGAGAGAGAGAGAACAGAGAGAGAATGACAGAGCAACAGGAGAGAGAGAGAACAGAGAGAGAATGACAGAGCAACAGGAGAGAGAGAGAACAGAGAGAGAATGACAGAGCAACAGGAGAGAGAGAGAACAGAGAGAGAATGACAGAGCAACAGGAGAGAGAGAACAGAGAGAGAATGACAGAGCAACAGGAGAGAGAGAGAACAGAGAGAGAATGACAGAGCAACAGGAGAGAGAGAAAACAGAGAGAGAATGACAGAGCAACAGGAGAGAGAGAGAACAGAGAGAGAATGACAGAGCAACAGGAGAGAGAGAAAACAGAGAGAGAATGACAGAGCAACAGGAGAGAGAGAACAGACAGAGAATGACAGAGCATCAGGAGAGAGAGAACAGAGAGAGAACGACAGAGCAACAGGAGAGAGAGAAAACAGAGAGAGAATGACAGAGCAACAGGAGAGAGAGAACAGAGAGAGAATGACAGAGCAACAGGAGAGAGAGAAGAGAGAGAATGACAGAGCAACAGGAGAGAGAGAACAGAGAGAGAATGACAGAGCAACAGGAGAGAGAGAACAGAGAGAGAATGACAGAGCAACAGGAGAGAGAGAACAGAGAGAGAATGACAGAGCAACAGGAGAGAGAGAACAGAGAGAGAATGACAGAGCAACAGGAGAGAGAGAACAGAGAGAGAATGACAGAGCAACAGGAGAGTGAGAACAGAGAGAGAATGACAGAGCAACAGGAGAGAGAGAACAGAGAGAGAATGACAGAGCAACAGGAGAGTGAAAGAACTGAGGAGTGAGAGACTGTTAACACTAATCTATCCTTAAAGGCCTTACCTCTAACGAGTTCATATGTTCAGGTGTCCTCTGTAATCATTGGGACAGTGAAGCATTGTTTCTTGTGGCTCTATACTCCAACAGTCTGGATTTGAATTGGACTATTACTATTCTATTAGAGATTGTTTAGGGCCCGCCTCCTGTGGACCCACTAATGGAAACAAATCTCAAAGCTCCAGGGCTGACCCGATACATGGCTTTGAGCTAAAGCACCAATGGCTGCCGTGCGGTGCCCGAGGCAAATATCACATCTGAGCGCGGGCATTGCCACGAGCCCGCTGGGAATGGGGGAAAGACCTGAACGATCTAGGCTGGGCTGTAAGAGGCAGGGAGGGAGGGTCGGAGGGAGAAAGGGATGGAGAGAGAGAGGGAGAGAGGGAGAGAGGGAGAGAGGGAGAGAGGGAAAGACGGAGGGATGGAGAGAGGGAGAGAGGGAGAGAGGGAGAGAGGGAGAGAGGGAGAGAGGGAGAGAGGGAGGGATGGAGAGAGGGAGAGAGGGAGAGAGGGAGAGAGGGAAAGACGGAGGGATGGAGAGAGAGAGGGAGAGAGGGAGAGAGGGAGAGAGGGAGAGAGGGAGAGAGGGAAAGACGGAGGGATGGAGAGAGGGAGGGAGGGAGAGAGGGAGAGAGGGAGAGAGGGAGAGAGGGAGGGAAAGACGGAGGGAGGGTCGGAGGGAGAGAGGGAGGGAAAGACGGAGGGAGGGAACACCCTGTCCAGGTGCTGTAGAGGTGTTGAGACTTTGTCTGTGTCACATTGTTATGGTCAGCTGTCATATTTTTGCGATGTCATTAAATATGTTCCTCCGCAGCCCATTCAGAACTAGAGGGAGGAGGAGTGTTGCGATCACATGACCTGTATCTTACATCATGTCTGCTAGGAGTTTGAACGTGTCCCGGGGTTAAGAAAATGAGGAAAAGTCCATGACTGTGTAATGAAGCAGAGGAACTAGAATATGGTTTAACGATCTGCATCTGAGCGGATGTGTGACATGTTATGTAATATACAAACGGTTACAGGGGCATGTAGTATACAGTGTTTTGGTGAATCCCTATACAGAAACACAGCATAGAGATGTTTAGTTCTGCTGGTGCCCTTTTATAAAGCTCTCTGACTCTCTCTCTTCGCTGATCTAAGGCTGCTGCGATATATTTTCTCCACACAGCAATGGTCGGCATGCAGCACATTTGAAGATGGGAGACATGTTTTAATCATTCCATTCATTATTAATGGAGGACTCCTCCCTCCATCACGCTCTGCTCCCACAACAGGACGGAGAGAGCACGGCTATTAGCATTAGCCACAGCGGCTCCCCCATTTGATCTTTGTGTAATTACAGCAGTTTTTACAGATTACATCACAAGCGCCGTGTGAAGCAGAGAGGGGCCCGACACCCCTCCCAGAGGCTTTGGGTTTTTTCTCTATTTTTCTATTCCCTTTTATTTTCCATGAGTCAAGAAAGTATGTGTGTTTTGAGTTTGGGGTCTATTTGTACAGTCAGTGGGGAAATAATAATCATCAAGAATTCCTCTGAAGTACATACAGCCTTGAAGCAGAAGTATAAAATAAATACGTCCAGGCAAAGCCTCAATACTTGGTCTATTTCCATACTATACTGGCTTCCAATGGGAGGTCCTTAGAAAAGAAGGTCCTAGCAATGCTGCTCTATAAAACCTGGTGAAGATTTCCTCTTTTCTATTCCCCTCTCTTGTTATGTCCATATAGAGCTACTGTATCAGTCCTTTGCTGATTTATCAGGTTAGATTCGGGTTCTTATGTTTGATTTAAATACCATTTTTTTGGTTCCATCAATATTTTAAATAGAGAAAAAATAATGGATGTGTTTAAATCTTAAAACAATATATTATTGGTGCGTCTTTGGGTTCAGTTGCCTGGGGTGATTTACTAGTATGACAAATGATTACCTTTATATGCATCTTGTATAATAGATACCTAGAAAGCCGTCTATGTACTTGGTGAGTCAGCAACCAAAGGTTTGGGTTTTCTTACTTAAATACAGCACCCTCAGAAAGTATTCAAACCACGTTTTCTACATCGTGTCGTGTTACAGCCTGGATTTAAAATGGATTTCATTGAGATGTTGTCACTGATCTACACATAATACCCCATAATGTCAAAGTGCTATTATGTTTTTAGAAATGTTTACAAAACGAAAAGGTGAAATGTCTTGAGTCAATAAGTATTCAACCCCGTAGTTATGGAAAGCCTTTTATAAGTTCAGGAGGAAATTGTTACTTAACAAGTCACACAATAAGTTGCATGGACTCACTGTATCCAATAATAATGTTTAACATGATTTTTCAATGACTACCTCATCTCTGTACCCGACATACAATTATCTCTCAGGTCCCTCAGTCGAGCAGTGAATTTCACACAGATTCACAGATTCAACCATAAAGACCAGGGAGGTTTTCCAATGATTCGCAAAAGAATGGCCCCTATTGGTAGATGGGTAAAAACAACAGACATTGAATATCCCTTTGAGCATGGCGTAGTTATTAAATACACTTCGGATGGTGTATCAATACACCCAGTCACTACAACAATACAGGCGCCATTCCTAACTCAGTGGCCGGAGAGGAAGGAAACCGCTCAGGGATTGACTATAAAACAGATACAGAATTTAATGGCTGCGATAGGAAATGACTGAGGATGGATGAACAACATTGTAGTTACTCCACAATACTAACATAAATGGAAGAGTGAAAAGAAGGAAACCTGTTTAGAATAAAAAACATTCCAAAACATCCTGTTCGCAATAAAGCACTTACGTAATGCTGCAAAAAATGAATGAACTTTTTCACCTGAATACAAAGTGTTATGTTAGGAGGAAATCCAACACAACATATCACTGAATGCGACTCATATATTTTCAAGCATGGTGGTGGCTGCATCATGTTATGGGTATGCTTTTCATTCACAAGAACTAGGGAGTTTTTGGGGATAAAAAGAAACGGAATAGAGCTAAACGGAACATGTCAAATCCTAGAGGAAAACTTGGTTCAAACTGCTTTTCAACAGACACTGGGAGACACATTCACCTTTTAGCAGGACAATTACCTAAAAAAATATGATTTAAAATTAAAGGCCAAATATACACTGACAACATTGAATGTTCCTGAGTGGCTTAGACACAGGTTTGACTGAAATGATCTTGAAAATCTATGGCAAGACTTGAAAATGGCTGTCTAGCAATGATCAACAACCAACTTGGCAGAGCTTGAATAATTATTTTAAGAATAATGGGCAAATATTGTGCAATCCATTTGTCCAGACGGAATCCCTAGTTGCGTCCTCAGAGAATGCTCAGACCAGCTGGCTGGTGTGTTTATATGGACATATTCAATCTCTCCCTATCCTAGTCTGCTGTCCCCACATGCTTCAAGATGGCCACCACAGTTCCTGTATTCAAGAAGGCAAAGGTAACTGAACTAAATGACTATTGTCCTGTAGCACTCACTTCTGTCATCATGTAGTGCTTTGAGAGTCTAGTCAAGGATCATCTGCTCACTCTAAACTTACCTGTCACCAAGAACACTTCAATGTTATGTGACCCCAATAGGTCTGCTAACAGATGATGTGACCAATAACATCTGCTAACCATCTGTACAAGACCAATAACATCTGTAACCATGTGTATGTGACCAATAACATCTGGCCCTGGGTCTCAACAACATCTGCCCTGTGTATTGACCAATAACATGGACGTCCTGAAATAACATCTGCTGACCATGTGTAGTGAAACAACATCTCAACTTGTGATGTGACCTCAACATCTGGGGCCCCAGAAGGGTATGTGACCAATAACCTGTTCACCATGTGTATGTGACCAATGCATCTCCTAACTCAATCATCAACAGTGTATTGATTACAAACATCTGCTAACCAGACATGTGACCAATAACATCTGCTAACAGTGTGGTGTCAGGAAACCAATAACATCTGCAACCAGTGTATGTGACAAAACAAAGGAGATGATAGTGATCAATAACATCTGAGCCATGTGTATGTGATTCCCTTAACATCTGCTAATTGATGGGACTGACCAGTGGAGTGAGAAGGTGTGAAAGTGACCATTACATCTGCTAACCACGTGTATCAAGGACAAACTGAACCATGTCCATTCAATAACATCAGACAGTGTGGTGACCAATAACATCTTCTAACCTGTGTATGTGACCAAGAAATCTGGCTGTGTACCTGACCAAAACATCTGCAAACCATGTGTATGTGACACAATAACATCAACTAACCATGTGTCACAACCGCAAGGCTCTGACCAATAACATCTGCTAACCACAATGTATGTGAAACAATAACATCTGCTAACCATGTGTATGGAAGACCAAAACATCTGCAAAACCATGTGTAGCCACTGCCTGTTCACCCCCCAAAATCTGCTAACCATGTGTATGTGACATCAAAGCTGCTAACCAAGTGACTGAAAAACATCTTCTAACCAAGTGTATGTGACCAATAACATCATCACTAACCAGAGAGGCTGTGACCAATAACAGACTTCAAATTATTGTTCATAAATGGATCATCTAGTCACCATTTAATAATGCCACTTTAATAATGTTCACATATCTTGCATTACTCATTTCATATGTAAATACAAAGTGTATGTGACCAATAACATCTTGCTAACCATTTATGTGACTCATATATATTTAAAAGTATTTATGTGACCAATTGTGCAAGTTCTGCTAAAAATGATGTATGTGACCAATAACATCTTCATCATAGTGTACACATTCAACTATGACAACATCTGACAACCTCCTTCCATCCTCTGCTTCCATGTGTATGTGAACCAATAACATCTTAACCATCAGCAAGGGACCAATGAAGATGCAACGTGATGTGACTTTCAACATGAACCATGATCCCAAAACATCTGCAACCATGTGGGCAATAACCATGTGTAACCAATAACATCTGAACCATGGTATGTGACCAATAACATTTGCTAACCATGGAGTATGCCAATAGCATCTCTAACCAGATGTGACCAATAACATCTGAAACCGTGTTGCCCAGCAACCCCAATAACATCTCAACCGTGTCTATGTGACCAATCTGCTAACCAGGTATGTGACCAAAACATCTGCAACAGTGTGTGAAAACCTTGTAAGACTTACATCAAAAACGTAACACAGGTTGACCAATAACATCTGCTAACCATGGGTGATAACAAAGTAACATCTGCTAACCATGTTATTGACCAATAACATTTTCCAACCATTTGTAAATGATCAAAAAATCTGCTAACAATGTGTATTTGACCAATAACATCTGCTAACCGTGGTCTGTGACCATAACATCTGCTAACCATGTGTATGATGAAAATACATCCTCTAACCATCTTTTATGTGACCAATAACATTGCTAACCATGTGTATGCTGACTAAATAACATCTTTGCCCCACTGTTTTCAATTCCATTCCTTTACTTAGATGTGTGTGACATTAGGTAGTTGTTGACCAATAACATCTCAACCATGTTATGACCAATAACATCTGCTAACCAGAATGTGACCAATAACATCTGCTAACCACTGTATGTGACCAATAACATCTGCTAACCATGTGTATGTGACCAATAACATCTGCTAACCATGTGTATGTGACCAATAACATCTGCTAACCATGTGTATGTGACCAATAACATCTGCTAACCATGTGTATGTGACCAATAACATCTGCTAACCATGTGTATGTGACCAATAACATCTGCTAACCATGTGTATGTGACCAATAACATCTGCTAACCATGTGTATGTGACCAATAACATCTGCTAACCATGTGTATGTGACCAATAACATCTGCTAACCATGTGTATGTGACCAATAACATCTGCTAACCATGTGTATGTGACCAATAACATCTGCTAACCATGTGTATGTGACCAATAACATCTGCTAACCATGTGTATGTGACCAATAACATCTGCTAACCATGTGTATGTGACCAATAACATCTGCTAACCATGTGTATGTGACCAATAACATCTGCTAACCATGTGTATGTGACCAATAACATCTGCTAACCGTGTGTATGTGACCAATAACATCTGCTAACCATGTGTATGTGACCAATAACATCTGCTAACCATGTGTATGTGACCAATAACATCTGCTAACCATGTGTATGTGACCAATAACATCTGCTAACCATGTGTATGTGACCAATAGTTTTATTTTATTTCACATGTTGTTGTTACACCCATCTATACACAAAACCCCATAATGACAAAGTGAAAACATGTTTTTCGAAATGTTTGCAAATGTATTTAAAATTAAATACAGAAATATCTACTTTACCTAAATATTAACACCCCTGAGTCAACACTTTGTAGAAGCACCTTTGGCATCGATTACAGCTGTGAGTATTATCTGGGTAAGTTTTTAAGAGCTTTTCACACCTGGATTGTGCAACACTGCCCATTATATTTAGCAAAATTCTTGTTTGGCACATTTTTACTCCTATACTTCTTTAAGCCATACAAAAGGTGTTGAAAACTATTGCCTCAAGACATTCAGCCTTTTGTTTTGTAAAAAAAATAAAAAATAAAAACATAATTCCAAAAATCTCAATTTATTCCATTTAAATTCAGTCTCTAAAAACCAAATGTGGAAAAGGTCAAGGGGTGTGAATACTTTCTGAAGGCACGCGTGGTTTAGTATCGTGGAATGAAAAACAATGAGAGTGGAGGATGCTCGAATAGACAGGTTTAGTTTTGGGTAACTGAGTCCTCAGGTCAATGGAATAGACAGGTTTAGTTTTGGGTAACTGAGTCCTCAGGTCAATGGAATAGACAGGTTTAGTTTTGGGTAACTGAGTCCTCAGGTCAATGGAATAGACAGGTTTAGTTTTGGGTAACTGAGTCCTCAGGTCAATGGAATAGACAGGTTTAGTTTTGGGTCACTGAGTCCTCAGGTCAATGGAATAGACAGGTTTAGTTTTGGGTCACTGAGTCCTCAGGTCAATGGAATAGACAATGGAATAGACAGGTTTAGTTTTGGGTAACTGAGTCCTCAGGTCAATGGAATAGACAGGTTTTATTTGGGGCTAACAGTCCTCAGGTCAATGGAATAGACAGGTTTAGTTTTGGGTAACTGAGTCCTCAGGTCAATGGAATAGACAGGTTTAGTTTTGGGTAACTGAGTCCTCAGGTCAATGGAATAGACAGGTTTAGTTTTGGGTAACTGAGTCCTCAGGTTAATGGAATAGACAGGTTTAGTTTTGGGTAACTGAGTCCTCAGGTCAATGGAATAGACAGGTTTAGTTTTGGGTAACTGAGTCCTCAGGTCAATGGAATAGACAGGTTTAGTTTTGGGTAACTGAGTCCTCAGGTCAATGGAATAGACAGGTTTAGTTTTGGGTCACTGAGTCCTCAGGTCAATGGAATAGACAGGTTTAGTTTTGGGTAACTGAGTCCTCAGGTCAATGGAATAGACAGGTTTAGTTTTGGGTCACTGAGTCCTCAGGTCAATGGAATAGACAGGTTTAGTTTTGGGTAACTGAGTCCTCAGGTCAATGGAATAGACAGGTTTAGTTTTGGGTAACTGAGTCCTCAGGTCAATGGAATAGACAGGTTTTATTTGGGGCTAACAGTCCTCAGGTCAATGGAATAGACAGGTTTAGTTTTGGGTAACTGAGTCCTCAGGTCAATGGAATAGACAGGTTTAGTTTTGGGTAACTGAGTCCTCAGGTTAATGGAATAGACAGGTTTAGTTTTGGGTAACTGAGTCTAAATGGAATAGACAGTCCTCAGGTCAATGGAATAGACAGGTTTAGTTTTGGGTAACTGAGTCCTCAGGTCAATGGAATAGACAGGTTTAGTTTTGGGTAACTGAGTCCTCAGGTTAATGGAATAGACAGGTTTAGTTTGGGGCTAACAGTCCTCAGGTCAATGGAATAGACAGGTTTAGTTTTGGGTAACTGAGTCCTCAGGTCAATGGAATAGACAGGTTTAGTTTTGGGCTAACAGTCCTCAGGTCAATGGAATAGACAGGTTTAGTTTTGGGAAACTGAGTCCTCAGGTTAATGGAATAGACAGGTTTAGTTTTGGGTAACTGAGTCCTCAGGTCAATGGAATAGACAGGTTTAGTTTTGGGTAACTGAGTCCTCAGGTCAATGGAATAGACAGGTTTAGTTTAACAGTCCTCAGGTCAATGGAATAGACAGGTTTAGTTTTGGGGCTAACTGAGTCCTCAGGTCAATGGAATAGACAGGTTTAGTTTTGGGGGAATAACTGAGTCCTCAGGTCAATGGAATAGACAGGTTTAGTTTGGGGTCCTCAGGTCAATGGAATAGACAGGTTTTTTTGGGCTGAGTCCTCAGTCCTCCTCAGGTCAATGGAATAGACAGGTTTAGTTTTGGGTAACTGAGTCCTCAGGTCAATGGAATAGACAGGTTTAGTTTGGGGCTAACTGAGTCCTCAGGTCAATGGAATAGACAGGTTTAGTTTTGGGTAACTGAGTCCTCAGGTCAATGGAATAGACAGGTTTAGTTTTGGGTAACTGAGTCCTCAGGTCAATGGAATAGACAGGTTTTTTGGGTGGGGTAACTGAGTCCTCAGGTCAATGGAATAGACAGGTTTTTTGGGTGGGGTACTGAGTCCTCAGGTCAATGGAATAGACAGGTTTAGTTTTGGGTAACTGAGTCCTCAGGTTAATGGAATAGACAGGTTTAATTTTGGGTAACTGAGTCCTCAGGTTAATGGAATAGACAGGTTTTTTGGGTGGGGTACTGAGTCCTCAGGTCAATGGAATAGACAGGTTTTTTGGGTGGGGTACTGAGTCCTCAGGTCAATGGAATAGACAGGTTTTTTGGGTGGGGTACTGAGTCCTCAGGTCAATGGAATAGACAGGTTTTTTGGGTGGGGTACTGAGTCCTCAGGTCAATGGAATAGACAGGTTTTTTGGGTGGGGTACTGAGTCCTCAGGTCAATGGAATAATTTTCGAATTATCACTATGAGGTAAATGAGCTAGTTGTGTGGACTATCCCTTTAATACCCCATTATCTTCATGCACATTCCCCCATGGGATCATTGTGGTAGTATGTCTGCCACAGCAGCGTGGTGTGAGTGGGTTGGTTAAACAATCAGCATATAAAATGAACACATACTGTACAGGTCCCATTGCCTTCACACTCACATCCACCATTCTACTGTCAGCAGACAATTAGCTATTCCGAACAATAAAGCAATCAAAATAATGTGATAAACGAAAGCTTTTGTTCACCCTTCCACTACATGGAACCTGTGAAGCAATCTTTGCTGAGGTCCAATACATTCAGAAAGGAAATGAATTGCTTGATGACCAGTTGTGTAATTGGTCGTTGGACGTTAACTATCAACAACGAGTCCATTTGATTGGAGTCAGAACCAATGGAACATGTTGTTCTTTTGATGACACATCACTGCACTCTGTTCTTCACCTCCTGTTGCTGAGTGAATGAGCACTTTACCACAACTAGGTGATTCAGAGGGATCTGTCTCAGCAGCCTAAAGTGGCTTCCTTGTCTCCTTTCCTTCTGGGTGAGTCAGAGGATTAATCTCAGTAGCCTAAAGTGGCTTTCTTGTCTCCTTTCCTTCTGGGTGAGTCAGAGGATTAATCTCAGTAGCCTAAAGTGGCTTTCTTGTCTCCTTTCCTTCTGGGTGAGTCAGAGGATTAATCTCAGTAGCCTAAAGTGGCTTCCTTGTCTCTTTTCCTTCTGGGTGAGTCAGAGGATTAATCTCAGTAGCCTAAAGTGGCTTCCTTGTCTACTTTCCTTATGGGTGAGTCAGAGGAAGACATCTCAGTAGCCTAAAGTGGCTTCCTTGTCTCCTTTCCTTCTGGGTGATTCAGAGGATGAATTTCAGTAGCCTAAAGTGGCTTCCTTGTCTCCTTTCCTTCTGGGTGAGTCAGAGGAAGAATCTCAATAGTCTAAAGTTTCCTTTTTCAGTACAAACTGCCATAACTGGCAAGATGAGAGCTAGCCTCCATCTGCACTGACAGTGACTGAGTTTTCAGATCAGCTTAGATGAAAGAAAGCAGACAAGGAGAGGAAGCCACTTTAGACCATTGAGACACACCCTTTGAGCAGAGAGAGAGAGAGAGAGAGAGAGCAGGGCGAAGGAGAGGGCGAGGAGGAGAGAGAGAGAGACAGGGGGAAGGAGAGGGCGAGGAGGAGAGAGAGAGAGACAGGGGGAGGAGAGGGCGAGAGAGAGAGAGAGAGAGAGAGAGAGAGAGAGAGAGAGAGAGAGAGAGAGAGAGAGAGAGCAGGGGGAAGGAGAGGGCGAGGAGGAGAGAGAGAGAGAGAGAGAGCAGGGGGAAGGAGAGGGCGAGGAGGAGAGAGAGAGAGAGAGAGAGAGAGAGAGAGAGAGAGAGAGAGAGAGAGAGAGAGAGAGAGAGAGAGAGGAGAGAGAGAGGGGGAAGGAGAGGGTGAGGGGGAGAGAGAGAGAGACACGGAATGGTTTGATTTGCTTTCTGCACACGGGCACAGGGGCATATGAGCCAGATGGGGAAGCTGGATTCAGTACTCTCTTTAGGGGCTCACCGAGCCATTTGGCTCCACTCCAAATGGGCAATTTTATCGAGCGGGACGATGTCTGCTGTGGCAAAAAGAAGACACATGAACAAAAACTAAAAAGCAAAGTGGGAAAGTGGGAGAGAGGATTATAAACATGTTTTAAATAAGCACACTCATCAGCATAGTGTCTTATTGGGGCTATTATGTCTACTGTGTTTGGGAAGTGATTATACCTAAAGCACCACCCAAATTGATGAATTTAAGACCATGTAAAACATGTTTTATATAGATTCCTTGCCACATCTGTTCAGAGAAAGGGATACAGCCTGGGGCTAAGTACTGTAGAACCAAAGAGGCAACTGATTGGGACTCCTATAGAAAATGAAGAGTGGCCAGAAGAACTTCAACTAGACATGCAGAAGCCTCCTTCTACTGTACATGGATAGTATTAAAAAGAATGTCAGAAATACACAGCACTTCTGGAGACATACAAATGACCTTTTAAATCGGTCAAATAATCACCCTATTCAGCAGATTCAGTCAGATTAGGCTAAAGGACATCATCTGACAAAAACCCAGCTTGTGTTTCTAGTCAGCATCTGTTACCAGGAGATAGATTAACACTCCATCAGACGTTTCTGAAAGATTAAACCAACTGATATACTGCCTCTCCTTAATGAAATAGATATCAACAAAAATGGTTTCCTGCAAATAAATAGGTTTTAAATCAAAACCCTACGTTACGCTGTTTGACAGAATAAACTCCACAGCTGGCAATTTCACAATTCATGCAAGTGACACAACGATGCTTGGACGTTTTGCCTGTTTGAAACATCTGGATTTGAGGATAGATTCTGAATGATCTTCTGGAAAGCATATTGATTATATTAGAAAAACAAGGACCTATAAGCTTCGGTTACAGTACAGATCTAATAATTGTTGTACTGCATCCATTAGAACGACCTTAGTAACTCAACTGCTGCTTCCTATCCTAGACTATAGTGACATCATCTGTCAAAACAACCAAGACCTTCATTTATGAATGAGATGTCATTTATAACAATCTTTGCAGATTCCTTATTGGATGCCGTTATAAGACAATGCACAATGTCTGAATCACTCAATGGACTGGCAATCCCAAATAGAAGACAACTGCATTGACACCAATTTATTTGTAAATGTGTCAAGCTAAATGTCCCTGTATATATTAATGGACAGTTAACTTTACAAGAGCCACACTGCTGCTTTAGACAACAGCAGCCATTACACATTCCAAGGGAACAAACATCATGATGTCGGAGTAAGATCCTTCAGATACAAAAGACCCAACTGACTGGAATCATTTACCTATAGAAATCAGGGCATTACAATCACACAGTCAATTTAAGAAACGCTCTTTTTCATATGTTCAGAACTGTCACGCCTTGGTCATTGTATTTTGTGTTTTCGTTATATATTTGGTCAGGCCAGGGTGTGACATGGGTTTATGTTGTTGTATTTTCTTATTGGGGTTTGTAGTATTTGGGATCGCGGCTGATTAGGGGTGTTGTATGGGCTTGGCTGCCTGAGGCGGTTCTCAATCAGTCAGGTGATTCTCGTTGTCTCTGATTGGGAACTGTATTTAGGTAGCCTGGTTTCGCTTTGTATTTCGTGGGTGATTGTTCCTGTCTCTGTGTAGTTTCACCAGATAGGCTGTAATAGGTTTTCGTTCCGTTTGTTGTTTTTGTATATGTATAAGTTATTTAATGTATCGCAATCTCTTCATTAAAGACATGAGTAACCACTACGCTGCATTTCAGTCCGACTCTCTTTCCACAAACGAAGAACGCCGTTACAGAATCACCCACCACACTCGGACCGAGCAGCGTGTTAACAGGCAGCTGGAGCAGCGAAAGGAGGACGTTATGGACAGCAGAGGAATGGAGTATACGACATGGGAAGAAATAAACAGGTGGGCGGCCGACCTTAAAGGTGTTTGCTGGTTTCTGGGCTCACCTTATCATCAGAGACTGAGTAGCACCTGAGAAACCAAGTGTGTGGTCTCTCGTCAATCAAGAAATGACGTTTAATAATCAGTGAATAAGGAGAACCAGGACAATTGTAATAGGTTAAGAGGTACATGCTCCTTGTGTGAACTCACAGTCTAAATATTTGATAAGGAGTGTCATTAACATAGGTTAGGTTATAAGGCAGTTAAGACTGCCATATATACACTTTCATTGCCAAACTGTATACCACTGGCCTCCTGTTTATATCCATTTCACAATGCAGTGGACTTGAGGTCGGCTGAGCCGGAGAGCGCTAGCGTTAGGTAAGACTGTTGTTTAATGCATTACGTGTAGTAACATGCTGAATATAGTATTACCCTGCTGAGATATGATATCCCCCTAGATAAGGAGCAGTGGATGGTGGACTTGCAAATGAATTACAAATAAGGACTGTGCGCATTCATTTTGTGATGATACGGAGTGCATAATGCATAGCATGCATACCCCCGTTTCCCCATTATCGGAAAAAACAGGGAAGAAGAAAAACAAATGGAGGGGGGGGCGGTAAGACTACAAGAGCTAAGACCTACAAGAGCTAGCCCCGTCGGTAAGACTACAAGAGCTAGCCTCGTCGGTAAGACTACAAGAGCTAGCCTCGTCGGTAAGACTACAAGAGCTAGCCTCGTCGGTAAGACTACAAGAGCTAGCCTCGTCGGTAAGACTACAAGAGCTAGCCTCGTCGGTAAGACTACAAGAGCTAGCCTCGTCGGTAAGACTACAAGAGCTAGCCTCGTCGGTAAGACTACAAGAGCTAGCCTCGTCGGTAAGACTACAAGAGCTAGCCTCGTCGGTAAGACTACAAGAGCTAGCCTCGTCGGTAAGACTACAAGAGAGTAAGGGAAATATACAACATTATTCCCAGTCAGACAGACAGACAGACAGACAGACAGACAGACAGACAGACAGGGGGAGGGAAAGGGGGAGGGAAAGGGGGAGGGAAAGGGGGAGGGGCAGCAGAACTATCCACTATACATGCCAGCTTCTCAAACAAGCACATATAGTACATGAGTGCTCAGACCCAACACATTTTACAGACAGAAATCTGGAAACGACTCCAAAGACGTTTAGAGAGAAAGAGAGACAACAAGAGACAGAAAGAGAGGGAGAGGTGAAGGATTGGAGGAAAACACCGAGACATAGTGATAGAAAGAGAGAGAGAGAGAGAGAGAGAGAGAGAGAGAGAGAGAGAGAGAGAGAGAGAGAGAGAGAGAGAGAGAGTTAGAGGAGGAAGGGAGGGGTGGACACAGGAGAGAACAGTGAGGATGAGCGGGCATTTGAGAGGGGACAGGAAGAGAAAGGAGAGAAATCCCACTTTCTCCCTATTTCCTGGTGAGGTGGCTGGAATCAAAGACGTCACACTGATTTCCTAGCAGAAGATGTCACCGGGCCCTGGATACTTTGAGGTCCTTCAGAGTCCTTTATCACTGTAACCAGACTAGCTTTACTAAACAAGGTGGATCACTTATGTGAAGGGGATTCCTTTAACACTCCAGTGTGGCATAACGGTCTAAGGTATTGCATCTCAGTGCTTGAGGTGTCACTACAGACACCCTGGTTTGATTCCAGGCTGTATCTTCCGGCCGATGTAGACCGTCATTGAAAAATAAGAATTTGTTCTTGCCGAGTTAAATAAAGGTGAAGTAAAAATAAAACGCTGCCAAGTCATTATGAACTGATACAGAACTAGTGGTATCTGGTGAGTAGAGCTTGGCTGTCTGTCCTATACCATCGTCGTACTGTGTGGAGCTAAGCCCTCCTAACTTGTTGGCTTTGTTGACTTCACTAGCCTGTAAGGTGGTCATATTAGGACAGCATCACACATAGTTGTGTGTCAGAGTCACAAAATACTACGGATGTGTGATTCTGTCCTAACAAGGACACCATTGATGCATGATTTGGTCCTAATATGGACACCATACACACCATGGACATGACTATGTCCTAATATGGACACTATACACACCATGGACAAACTATGATTCTGTCCTAATATGGACACTATACACACCATGGATGCAAACTGATGTCTGTCCTAATATGGACACCATACACACCATGGACAAACATGTTGTCCTAATATGGACACTATACACACCATGGACAAACTGATGTCTGTCCTAATATGGACACCATACACACCATGAAAACTGATGTTGTCCTAATATGGACACCATACACACCATGGATGCATGATTCTGTCCTAATATGGACACCATACACACCATGAAAGCATGATTCTGTCCTAATATGGACACTATACACACCATGGATGCATGATTCTGTCCTAATATGGACACTATACACACCATGGATGCATGATTCTGTCCTAATATGGACACTATACACATCATGGATGCATGATTCTGTCCTAATATGGACACTATACACATCATGGATGCATGATTCTGTCCTAATATGGACACCATACACCATGAAAGCATGACACTATCCTAATATGGACACTATACACATCATGAAAGCATGACACTGTCCTAATATGGACACCATACACACCATGAAAGCATGATTCTGTCCTAATATGGACGCCATACACACCATGAAAGCATGATTCTGTCCTAATATGGACACCATACACCATGAAAGCATGATTCTGTCCTAATATGGACACCATACACCATGAAAGCATGACACTGTCCTAATATGGACACCATACACCATGAAAGCATGATTCTGTCCTAATATGGACACCATACACACCATGAAAGCATGATTCTGTCCTAATATGGACGCCATACACACCATGAAAGCATGATTCTGTCCTAATATGGACACCATACACCATGAAAGCATGATTCTGTCCTAATATGGACACCATACACCATGAAAGCATGACACTGTCCTAATATGGACACCATACACACCATGGATGCATGATTCTGTCCTAATATGGTCAGCGTGTTACCGCTGTGAATGTCAGATCACCTCTCTAACTGATCCAGCTGAGGGTCTCTACTCTCCACTCTGCTGTCTTCCAGGGGACATACTCATAATGCCCAGAGCACAGCAGAGAAACGCAGGCTGATCCATGCTAAGAGAAAAGAACAAGGGTCAAAACCAATAGAAGTACAATTTAAAAGATTCAAGGCTACAGTCTAGTGGTGAATACTGCATAATCAACCTATCCTTTTACTTTCCATAAGGGAGAGACAGAGCGATATAGAGAAATTCTGATTCACGACATGGTGTGGGCAAAGGTGGTTGAATTCACCCAAAGTAATGATTCACCTGGACTGGGCACTTTCTCAGCCTCTTTATGTGTCTCATCCTCCCTGTGGTGAGCCATCATTCCAAGATACGTCAGCAGGAGGGCTATCAGACAGCCTATAGGGAGGAGGTCAGAGACCTGGCCGTGTGCTGCCAGAACAACAACCTCTCCCTCAATGTGATCAAGACAAAGGAGATAATTGTGGACTATGGGAAAAGGAGGATGGAGCACGCCCCCATTCTTATTGACGGGGCTGCAGTGGAGCAGGTTGTGAGCTTCAAGTTCCTTGGTGTCCACATCACCAACAAACTAACATGGTCCAAGCACACCAAGACAGTTGTGAAGAGGGCACGACAAAACCTATTCCCCCTCAGGAGACTGAAAAGATTTGGCATGGGTCCTCAGATCCTCAAAAGGTTCTACAGCTGCACCAACAAGAGCATCCTGACGGGTTGCATCACTGCCTGGTATGGCAACTACTTGGCCTCCGACAGCAAGGCATTACAGAGGGTAGTGAGTACGGCCCAGCACATCACTGGAGCCAAGCTCCCTGCCATCCAGGACCTCTATACCAAGCAGTGTCAGAGGAAGGCCCTAAAAATTGTCAAAGACTCCAGCCACCCTAGTCATAGACTGTTCTCTCTGTTACCGTACGGCAAGCGGTACCGGAGCACCAAGTCTAGGTCCAAGAGGCTTCTAAACAGCTTCTACCCCCAAGCCATAAGACTCCTTCCTGTACAGCTAATCAAATGGCTACCCAGACTATTTACATTACCCCCCCCCCTCTTTTACGTGACTGCTACTCTCTGTTATCATCTATGCATAATCACTTTAATAACTCTACCTACATGTACATATTACGTTAATTACCTCGACTAACCGGTGCCCCCTGTATTTTTCGTAGGTATTATTTTAAACTGCATTGTTGGTTAAGGGCTTGTAAGTAAGCATTTCACTGTAAGGTCTCACCTGTTGTATTCGGCACATGTAATAAATACAATTAGATTTGATTTGATTATGACAGCAAAACTCTTTTAAATAAAGTGTATTGAAATTAAATAAAAGCTTTTCTTCCTTAGAATTGTGATCATATCATACATACACACATTTGTTGATTGTGAGAACCTTATTTTGAGACCAAGTTACAGACCACTTTAAGGTTATTGCTCGCCTTTGAAAGAGCTGTCTGTGTTACACATGAGTCTCAGACTGCAGTCCATCTACCAACCAATACAATCTTATCTAAGCTTCTATGATATAGGAAATGCATTGCCAACTGGTTATAAACAGACACCACTGACACTTAATAGACTGGTTATAACCAGACACCACTGACTCCTGACTTTATAGACTGGGTATAACCAGACACCTGACTTTATAGACTGGGTATAACCAGACACCTGACTTAATAGACTGGGTATAACCAGACATCTGACTTAATAGACTGGGTATAACCAGACACCTGACTTTATAGACTGGGTATAACCAGACACCACTGACTCCAGACACCTTTATAGACTGGGTATAACCAGACACCACAGACACCTGACTTAATAGACTGGGTATAACCAGACACCTGACTTAATAGACTGGGTATAGCCAGACACCTGACTTAATAGACTGGGTATAACCAGACACCTGACTTAATAGACTGGGTATAACCAGACACCTGACTTAATAGACTGGGTATAACCAGACACCTGACTTTATAGACTGGGTATAACCAGACACCTGACTTAATAGACTGGGTATAACCAGACACCTGACTTAATAGACTGGGTATAACCAGACACCTGACTTAATAGACTGGGTATAACCAGACACCTGACTTAATAGACTGGGTATAACCAGACACCTGACTTTATAGACTGGGTATAACCAGACACCTGAATTTATAGACTGGGTATAACCAGACACCTGACTTAATAGACTGGGTATAACCAGACACCTGACTTAATAGACTGGGTATAACCAGACACCTGACTTAATAGACTGGGTATAACCAGACACCTGAATTTATAGACTGGGTATAACCAGACACCACAGACACATGACTTAATAGACTGGGTATAACCAGACACCACAGACACGTGACTTATGAGACTGGGTATAACCAGACACCTGACTTAATAGACTGGGTATAGCCAGACACCTGACTTAATAGACTGGGTATAACCAGACACCTGACTTATTAGACTGGGTATAACCAGACACCTGACTTAATAGACTGGGTATAACCAGACACCTGACTTAATAGACTGGGTATAACCAGACACCTGACTTAATAGACTGGGTATAACCAGACACCTGACTTAATAGACTGGGTATAACCAGACACCTGACTTAATAGACTGGGTATAACCAGACACCTGACTTAATAGACTGGGTATAACCAGACACCTGAATTTATAGACTGGGTATAACCAGACACCACAGACACATGACTTAATAGACTGGGTATAACCAGACACCTGACTTAATAGACTGAGTATAACCACCCCTAACACTGACTTAAGAGACTGGGTATAACCAGACACCTGACTTAATAGACTGGGTATAACCAGACACCTGACTTAATAGACTGGGTATAACCAGACACCTGACTTAATAGACTGGGTATAACCAGACACCTGACTTTATAGACTGGGTATAACCAGACACCTGACTTAATAGACTGGGTATAACCAGACACCTGACTTAATAGACTGGGTATAACCAGACACCTGACTTAATAGACTGGGTATAACCAGACACCTGACTTAATAGACTGGGTATAACCAGACACCACAGACACATGACTTAATAGACTGGGTATAACCAGACACCTGACTTTATAGACTGGGTATAACCAGACACCTGACATTAGACTGGATATGGCTTAATAGACTGGGTATAACCAGACACCACAGACACCAGACACCTGACTTAATGAGACTGGGTATAACCAGACACCTGACTTAATAGACTGGGTATAACCAGACACCTGACTTAATAGACTGGGTATAACCAGACACCTGACTTAATAGACTGGGTATAACCAGACACCAATAGACATATAACCAGACACCTGACTTATAAGACTGGGTATAACCAGACACCTGACTTATTAGACTGGTTATAACCAGACACCTGACTTAATAGACTGGGTATAACCAGACACCTGACTTAATAGACTGGGTATAACCAGACACCTGACTTAATAGACTGGGTATAACCAGACACCTGACTTAATAGACTGGGTATAACCAGACACCTGACTTAATAGACTGGGTATAACCAGACACCTGACTTAATAGACTGGGTATAACCAGACACCACAGACACATGACTTAATAGACTGGGTATAACCAGACACCTGAATTTATAGACTGGGTATAACCAGACACCACAGACACATGGCTTAATAGACTGGGTATAACCAGACACCACAGACACCTGACTTATGAGACTGGGTATAACCAGACACCTGACTTAATAGACTGGGTATAACCAGACACCTGACTTAATAGACTGGGTATAACCAGACACCTGACTTAATAGACTGGGTATAACCAGACACCACAGACACCTGACTTATAAGACTGGGTATAACCAGACACCTGACTTAATAGACTGGGTATAACCAGACACCTGACTTAATAGACTGGGTATAACCAGACACCTGACTTAATAGACTGGGTATAACCAGACACCTGACTTAATAGACTGGGTATAACCAGACACCTGACTTAATAGACTGGGTATAACCAGACACCTGACTTAATAGACTGGGTATAACCAGACACCTGACTTAATAGACTGGGTATAACCAGACACCTGACTTAATAGACTGGGTATAACCAGACACCACAGACACATGACTTAATAGACTGGGTATAACCAGACACCTGACTTAATAGACTGGGTATAACCAGACACCTGACTTAATAGACTGGGTATAACCAGACACCTGACTTAATAGACTGGGTATAACCAGACACCTGACTTAATAGACTGGGTATAACCAGACACCTGACTTAATAGACTGGGTATAACCAGACACCTGACTTAATAGACTGGGTATAACCAGACACCTGACTTAATAGACTGGGTATAACCAGACACCTGACTTAATAGACTGGATATAACCAGACACCTGACTTAATAGACTGGGTATAACCAGACACCTGACTTAATAGACTGGGTATAAAATGGATTACTTAGGATTACTTTGATAAAGTTGTCTATAAATCTATCTCTGAATGTGCCAGAGTGACAAAAACAAGGCACACTGTAAGGATTACAGAGCTGTGCTTTGCCAGTAGCTGTGACGTAAGGTTCAGCCAGGAGTTGATGGGGACTCCCAGCTTCAAGTGGCATCAGCCCAGCTTCAAGTGGCATCAGCCCAGCTTCAAGTGGCATCAGCCCAGCTTCAAGTGGCATCAGCCCAGCTTCAAGTGGCATCAGATTTCACATTCTACGTGAAACAGGCAGAAGAGATACACTCCTGTGTCCGTAAGAACCAGGGCTACTGCTCAATGTAAGCCATTTCAATCTACGGTGTCTACAGATCCACTTATAAGCGGAAATGCCGGTCGGAACCGGTACCAGAACCGTGCAGGTCCCCTAAACAGGGGACTTTATGTCTATTAAATGAATATAGAATTCCATTCTTCTTTTAGATGCTTTATTGAGACAATACAGATACAGATGAGGAGACTAGACTCAGGACCAAAGGCAGAGGCAGGGATTGAACCCCGGTCTCTGGGATGAGATACATTTGATAGCTCCAGGTGTGTGACTACTAGGCCACAGACGGCACAACTATCTTTAATTCACCTTGGTTACAGAACATGCCACGTCATGGGCCATTCGTTGTGACTCACAGTTCAAACTGCTCCATGAAAACAACCTGGCATCTGAGCCAGCTCCTCTGTCAACAGAACAGTTCATTAACTGAAACATGAGCCATTTCATCTCCCTGCACAAAAGGGCGTCCGACTTAATTTGTCTAAATATCACATTCGGGTGCAAAAAAATATATTAAAAGAGTGGGGTATTAAATTGGCTTTAGCTGTGGGTGGGTGTAACGGTAGGAAACTCTCTGCTCCATTCTCCTCCTTCCTTAACCCTCCACCTCCTCCCCCTCCCTGCTCCCGCTCTGTGGACCACTTTGTCTACCACTTCGAAAAGAAGGTTGACAACATCCGCTTTCCATTTACTCTATTGAGTCCACTGGTCCCACTCACACAGAACTACCCTTCGCCTTGACCTCTTCCTCCCCTCTATCTCCAGATGAAATCCTGTGACTAGTGATGTCCGGCCCCCTGACAACCTACCCACTCAACCCCTTTCCCTCTTCCCTTCTTCAGACTCTGGAGGTATTTGCCTATTCCTCACTTCCCTCATCAACTCATCCCTGACCACTGGCTGCGTCCCCTCTGAATACTGGCTGTGTCCCCTCTGACCACTGGCTGCGTCCCCTCTGACCACTGGCTGTGTCCCCTCTGACCACTGGCTGTGTCCCCTCTGACCACTGGCTGTGTCCCCTCTGACCACTGGCTGCGTCCCCTCTGACCACTGGCTGTGTCCCCTCTGACCACTGGCTGTGTCCCCTCTGACCACTGGCTGCGTCCCCTCTGACCACTGGCTGTGTCCCCTCTGACCACTGGCTGTGTCCCCTCTGACCACTGGCTGTGTCCCCTCTGACCACTGGCTGTGTCCCCTCTGACCACTGGCTGTGTCCCCTCTGACCACTGGCTGTGTCCCCTCTGACCACTGGCTGCGTCCCCTCTGACCACTGGCTGTGTCCCCTCTGACCACTGGCTGTGTCCCCTCTGACCACTGGCTGTGTCCCCTCTGACCACTGGCTGTGTCCCCTCTGACCACTGGCTCAAGTCCCCTCTGACCACTGGCTGTGTCCCCTCTGACCACTGGCTGCGTCCCTCTGACCACTGGCTTCCCCTCTGACCACTGGCTGTCTCCCCTCTGACCACTGGCTGAATGACCCTTGACCACTGACCACCACTGGCTGGCTGTGTCCCCTCTGACCACTGGCTGCTCCCCTCTGACCACTGGCTGTGTCCCCTCTGACCACACGCTGCTCCCCTCTGACCACTGGCTGCGTCCCCTCTGACCACTGGCTGTGTCCCCTCTGACCACTGGCTGTGTCCCCTCTGACCACTGGCTGTGTCCCCTCTGACCACTGGCTGTGTCCCCTCTGACCACACGCGGCTTCCCCTCTGACCACTCTATCTGACCACTGGCTGTGTCCCCTCTGACCACTGGCTGTGTCCCCTCTGACCACTGGCTGTGTCCCCTCTGACCACTGGCTGTGTCCCCTCATGACCACTGGCTGTGTCCCCTCTGACCACTGGCTGCCCCTCCACCTCTGACCACTGGCTGTGTCCCCTCTGACCACTGGCTGCGTCCCCTCTGACCACTGGCTGTGTCCCCTCTGACCACTGGCTGTGTCCCCTCTGACCACTGGCTGCGTCCCCTCTGACCACTGGCTGATCCCCCCCTCTCAAGATACCACTGGGCTGACCGGTAATCCCTCATCCTCTTAGATCTACCCAGTCAGGCTTCAACTGGTCATCAGAACCCTCTCAACCCTCACTGCAAAGCTGGGTGTCTCATCCTCTTAGATCTATCTGTTGCCTTGGACAACCGTGAACCATCAGATCCCCCTCTCAAATCTCTCAGGGCTGGGTGTCTCATCCTCTTAGATCTATCTGCTGCCTTGGACAACCGTGAACCATCAGATCCCCCTCTCAAATCTCTCAGGGCTGGGTGTCTCATCCTCTTAGATCTATCTGCTGCCTTGGACAACCGTGAACCATCAGATCCCCCTCTCAACCCTCTCAGGGCTGGGTGTCTCATCCTCTTAGATCTATCTGCTGCCTTGGACAACCGTGAACCATCAGATCCCCCTCTCAACCCTCTCAGGGCTGGGTGTCTCAGGCTCTGCACATTCTTGGATTGCATCATTCCTGGCGGGCCGCTCTTACCAACTGACGTGGAGAGGATCTGTGTCTGCACCACATGCTCTCACTACTGTTGTCCCCCAGGGCTTGGTTCTAGGCCCTCTCCTTTGCTCTCTATTCACTCGGCTCCGTCATATCTTCACATGGTCTCTCCTATCATTGTTATTTGTATGACACTCAACTACCTTCCCCCTTCTGAGACCCAGGTGGCGACTCGCATCTCTGCTTGGATGTCAGGCCACCATCTCAAGCTCAACCTCGACAAGACAGAGATGCTCTTCCTCCCGAGGAAGGCCTGCCCACTCCAAGACCTCTCCATCACGGTTGACAACTCAATGGTGTCCCCCTCCCAGAGTGCAAATAACCTTGGCGTGACCCTGGACAACACCCTGATGTTCTCTGCAAACATCAAAGCAGTGACTGCAGATTCATGCTCTACAATATCTGCAGAGTATGACACTACCTCACACAGGAAGTGGTGCAGGTCCTAATCCAGGTACTTGTCATCTCCTGTCTGGACTACTGCAACTCACTGTTGGCTGGGCTCCAAGCTTGTGCCATCAAACCCCTGCAATTTATGCCACAACCCACCTGGTGTTCAACATTTCCAAATTCTCCCATGTCTCTCCCCTCTTCCGCACACTGGCTTCCAGTTGAAGTTCACATCCACTGTAAGACCATGGTGCTTGCCTACGGGAGCAGCCAGGGGAACTGCCCCTCCCTACATTCAGGCTAGGCTTAAACCCTACACCCCAAACCGAGCACTCTGTTCTGCCAGCTCCCGCTCCAGTTCAAGCTTTTCTCTCTTTCTCTGCCCCCCTGACGCTAGGACAGCAGAGTCCCTCCTGAAAAAAACTACTTGTCCTGATCTGTCCCACTACCCCCCATAACAAAAATAAATATAATAAATATCACCCTTGCCTTTCGTGAACTAACACTCGCACTTGACCTTTAGCCTACTAGCGCTGATTTTTCTGATAACTACTTTGTTAAGGAACATTTGACTTACTATGAGACTATGTGGTTGTCCCACCTAGCTACCTTAAGATGAATTCACTAACTATAAGTCACTCTGCATAAGAGCATCTGCTAAACGAACGACATTCTTGTCTAAATGTGTGAAGCGAAGGTTGAACACAAACATTTATTTTAAAAGAAATGTCAGAGGATTCTTCTATTCTATGACATTATAATACATGTTCTGTGTATTCTGATACTATTCCGCCACTTAGCAAAGCTAAAGATTCTACATTATTACAATTTGCTTGGTTTCGTAAAAGCACAACCCGTGACACCCACTGCTGTTCAATGGTAATTTGTACAGCCATTGGTTTTGAAGAGTATAAACACCTTATGGGCTTAAGCTGCCTTGGGCTATAATAACCTCATATTTAACTCTCTTTTAATGCTTTACAAAGATTTATTTGTACACCTTTCATGAAAATATCTAGGACTGACAGTCTTTGCATCCATAGCTCAGTCAATGGATATGTTGGTGGTATCATTCCCCAAGCACCATCCCTCAGCAAACTATGGAGAGGCCAGAGTTATCATTCCCCCAGCACCATCCCTCAGCAAACCATGGAGAGGCCAGAGTTATCATTCCCCCAGCACCATCCCTCAGCAAACCATGGAGAGGCCAGAGTTATCATTCCCCCAGCACCATCCCTCAGCAAACCATGGAGAGGCCAGAGTTATCATTCCCCAAGCACCATCCCTCAGCAAACCATGGAGAGGCCAGAGTTATCATTCCCCAGCACCATCCCTCAGCAAACCATGGAGAGGCCAGAGTTATCATTCCCCCAGCACCATCCCTCAGCAAACCATGGAGAGGCCAGAGTTATCATTCCCCCAGCACCATCCCTCAGCAAACCATGGAGAGGCCAGAGTTATCATTCCCCCAGCACCATCCCTCAGCAAACCATGGAGAGGCCAGAGTTATCATTCCCCCAGCCCCATCCCTCAGCAAACCATGGAGAGGCCAGAGTTATCATTCCCCAGCCCCATCCCTCAGCAAACCATGGAGAGGCCAGAGTTATCATTCCCCCAGCACCATCCCTCAGCAAACCATGGAGAGGCCAGAGTTATCATTCCCCCAGCACCATCCCTCAGCAAACCATGGAGAGGCCAGAGTTATCATTCCCCAGCACCATCCCTCAGCAAACCATGGAGAGGCCAGAGTTATCATTCCCCCAGCACCATCCCTCAGCAAACCATGGAGAGGCCAGAGTTATCATTCCCCCAGCACCATCCCTCAGCAAACCATGGAGAGGCCAGAGTTATCATTCCCCCAGCACCATCCCTCAGCAAACCATGGAGAGGCCAGAGTTATCATTCCCCAAGCACCATCCCTCAGCAAACCATGGAGAGGCCAGAGTTATCATTCCCCCAGCCCCATCCCTCAGCAAACCATGGAGAGGCCAGAGTTATCATTCCCCCAGCCCCATCCCTCAGCAAACCATGGAGAGGCCAGAGTTATCATTCCCCCAGCCCCATCCCTCAGCAAACCATGGAGAGGCCAGAGTTATCATTCCCCCAGCCCCATCCCTCAGCAAACCATGGAGAGGCCAGAGTTATCATTCCCCCAGCCCCATCCCTCAGCAAACCATGGAGAGTCCAGAGTTATCATTCCCCCAGCCCCATCCCTCAGCAAACCATGGAGAGGCCAGAGTTATCATTCCCCCAGCCCCATCCCTCAGCAAACCATGGAGAGGCCAGAGTTATCATTCCCCCAGCCCCATCCCTCAGCAAACCATGGAGAGGCCAGAGTTATCATTCCCCCAGCACCATCCCTCAGCAAACCATGGAGAGGCCAGAGTTATCATTCCCCAGCCCCATCCCTCAGCAAACCATGGAGAGGCCAGAGTTATCATTCCCCCAGCCCCATCCCTCAGCAAACCATGGAGAGGCCAGAGTTATCATTCCCCAGCACCATCCCTCAGCAAACCATGGAGAGGCCAGAGTTATCATTCCCCAGCCCCATCCCTCAGCAAACCATGGAGAGGCCAGAGTTATCATTCCCCCAGCCCCATCCCTCAGCAAACCATGGAGAGGCCAGAGTTATCATTCCCCCAGCACCATCCCTCAGCAAACCATGGAGAGGCCAGAGTTATCATTCCCCAAGCACCATCCCTCAGCAAACCATGGAGAGGCCAGAGTTATCATTCCCCCAGCCCCATCCCTCAGCAAACCATGGAGAGGCCAGAGTTATCATTCCCCCAGCCCCATCCCTCAGCAAACCATGGAGAGGCCAGAGTTATCATTCCCCCAGCCCCATCCCTCAGCAAACCATGGAGAGGCCAGAGTTATCATTCCCCCAGCCCCATCCCTCAGCAAACCATGGAGAGGCCAGAGTTATCATTCCCCCAGCCCCATCCCTCAGCAAACCATGGAGAGGCCAGAGTTATCATTCCCCCAGCCCCATCCCTCAGCAAACCATGGAGAGGCCAGAGTTATCATTCCCCCAGCCCCATCCCTCAGCAAACCATGGAGAGGCCAGAGTTATCATTCCCCCAGCCCCATCCCTCAGCAAACCATGGAGAGGCCAGAGTTATCATTCCCCCAGCCCCATCCCTCAGCAAACCATGGAGAGGCCAGAGTTATCATTCCCCCCCCAGCCCCATCCCTCAGCAAACCATGGAGAGGCCAGAGTTATCATTCCCCCAGCCCCATCCCTCAGCAAACCATGGAGTTTTGCCAGAGTTATCATTCCCCCAGCCCCATCCCTCAGCAAATGTTTTGATTGAGATAGAACATAAGACCATGAGGAAATGTTTGAGAGATCAAGAGAAGAAGAGTGATGGACAGATGGAGGGAAGGACAGAACAATAAGCAGGCTAGAGAGATATAGAGTAGGAGGAAGTGATAGAGAGATAGAGGGAAGAACAGAACAATAAGCAGGCTAGAGAGATAGAGAGTAGGAGGAAGTGATAGAGAGATAGAGGGAAGAACAGAACAATAAGCAGGCTAGAGAGATGGAGAGAAGAACAGAACAATAAGCAGGCTAGAGAGATGGAGAGAAGAACAGAACAATAAGCAGGCTAGAGAGATAGAGAGAAGAACAGAACAATAAGCAGGCTAGAGAGATGGAGAGAAGAACAGAACAATAAGCAGGCTAGAGAGATAGAGAGAAGAACAGAACAATAAGCAGGCTAGAGAGATGGAGAGAAGAACAGAACAATAAGCAGGCTAGAGAGATAGAGAGAAGAACAGAACAATAAGCAGGCTAGAGAGATGGAGAGAAGAACAGAACAATAAGCAGGCTAGAGAGATATAGACAGAACAATAAGCAGGCTAGAGAGATAGAGAGTAGGAGGAAGTGATAGAGAGATAGAGAGAAGGAGGAAGTGAGAGAAATGGAAAGATGGTGTGACTGAGTCAGACAGGCGAGTTTAGAGTAGTCTGCACTGGGCCCCTGACCTGTGAGGTTGCGAAGGCCCAGCTGTCTGAGGCCGTAGAAGCCGTCGCGGCGGTAGTTGAGGAAGATGGCCAGGGCGTAGCGTCCCTCGTAAAGCTTGGTGCCCCGCACGATGCGAAGGTTCTCCAGGGGCAGGGAGTCAAACTGGTTCAGAGCTACCAGCACATAGCCTGTCACCTCTCGGATAGACTAGAGGAGAGAGAGAGAGAGAGAGAGAGAGAGAGAGAGAGAGAGAGAGAGAGAGAGAGAGAGAGAGAGAGAGAGAGAGAGCAGAGAGAGAAACAGAAAGAGAGAAAGAGAGAAAGAGAGAGTGAGAGAAAGAGAGAGGGATGCAGACAGAGAGAGAGAGAAAAATAAAGAGATAAACAGAAAGAGAGAAAGAGAGAGCGAGAGCGAGAGAGAGAGTGGCAAAGTTAGAGCAATTTACAAAGTCAGGCCACTATTTATTGAAGTACAACTTCGACAGACTACCTGATCTGTCCCCCTAAACTTCCTGTAGATCAACCTAGTCCGGATCTGTCCCCCCAGACTTCCTGTAGATCAACCTAGTCCGGATCTGTCCCCCAAGCTTCCTGTAGATCAACCTAGTCCTTAGCTATCCCCCCAAACTTCCTGTAGATCAACCTAGTCCTTAGCTATCCCCCGAACTTCCTGTAGATCAACCTAGTCCTTAGCTATCCCCCCAAACTTCCTGTAGATCAACCTAGTCCGGATCTGTCCCCCCAACCTTCCTGTAGATCAAACTAGTCCTTAGCTATCCCCCCAAACTTCCTGTAGATCAACCTAGTCCTTAGCTATCCCCCCAAACTTCCTGTAGATCAACCTAGTCCTTAGCTATCCCCCCAAACTTCCTGTAGATCAACCTAGTCCTTAGCTATCCCCCCAAACTTCCTGTAGATCAACCTAGTCCTTAGCTATCCCCCCAAACTTCCTGTAGATCAACCTAGTCCGGATCTGTCCCCCCAACCTTCCTGTAGATCAAACTAGTCCTTAGCTATCCCCCCAAACTTCCTGTAGATCAAACTAGTCCTTAGCTATCCCCCCAAACTTCCTGTAGATCAACCTAGTCCTCATCTATCCCCCCAAACTTCCTGTAGATCAACCTAGTCCTCATCTATCCCCCAAACTTCCTGTAGAGATCAAAACTTCTAGTCCTCATCTATCCCCCAAACTTCCTGTAGATCAACCTAGTCCTCATCTATCCCCCAAACTTCCTGTAGATCAACCTAGTCCTCATCTATCCCCCAAACTTCCTGTAGATCAACCTAGTCCTCATCTATCCCCCAAACTTCCTGTAGATCAACCTAGTCCTCCTCATCTATCCCCCAAACTTCCTGTAGATCAACCTAGTCCTCATCTATCCCCCAAACTTCCTGTAGATAAACCTAGTCCTTCATCTAGTCCTTAGCTATCCCCCAAACTTCCTGTAGATCAAACCCTCAGTCCCCCAAACTTCCTGTATCTATCCCCCAAAACTTCCTGTAGATCAAACCTAGTCCTCATCTATCCCCCAAACTTCCTGTAGATAAACCTAGTCCTCATCTATCCCCCAAACTTCCTGTAGATAAACCTAGTCCTCATCTATCCCCCAAACTTCCTGTAGATCAACCTAGTCCTCATCTATCCCCCAAACTTCCTGTAGATCAACCTAGTCCTCATCTATCCCCCCAAACTTCCTGTAGATCAACCTAGTCCTCATCTATCCCCCCAAACTTCCTGTAGATCAACCTAGTCCTCATCTATCCCCCCAAACTTCCTGTAGATCAACCTAGTCCTCATCTATCCCCCAAATTTGTGTTTGTTTACTTCATCTATCTTGCACATAAATGTGTATGTGTTGAACTGTTCAACAATATTTGCTTGTATAAGCCAGCATTGTGTACTGAGCTAGGAAAGGCATCTTGAATGATGGCTCATTGTTAATAAGTTGGTGGAGGATGTTTTTTAGAGCACTTCTTCAGACAGCAGCTTGTCCTCAGCTCAGGATTGCTGCTTTGGAGAAGCCAGTTGAAAATAAAAACTTTGTCTACTTGTGCCAAGCAGTTTACTTGGGGGCTAGAAGTACGTCCAATCACAGAGCTGTAATAACACTGGGCGAAATAATGAGCTCTGGAGCCCTGCCGTCAATCATCCTGACAGCCAATCGCAAGCTGATACATGCTATCATTACCGGGACCTGGGCTTCGTTCAGTCAGTGGGATGGCTTTACTTTGTGGAGGTGTGTGTGTCCGTGTAAAAATCAGACGGCAGGTTATACTGATCCCAGATCAGTCCCTATGCACCAGCTACCTCTCCCTGGGTCTCTGTGGTCATTAAAAATACATCTGACGCGCTGACACAGCACGTCAACTGACTGATATCATCCACACACCAGACACGGCAACACAGTCGCTCACTGCACTAGCCACCACTGCACTAGCCACCACTGCACTAGCCACCACTGCACTAGCCACCACCACTAGCCACCACTGCACTAGCCACCACTAGCCACCACTGCACTAGCCACCACTGCACTAGCCACCACTGCACTAGCCACCACTGCACTAGCCACCACTGCACTAGCCACCACTGCACTAGCCACCACTGCCAGCTCCAATCACAACACTACATTATAGGAGCCCGAATGGCCGACAATTTCTTATAGGATCCATATGGATGGCAGTGCATGCACAATATAGACTCATTTAATTGCTAAGTATCTCTAGAGAGGCTCTTACCATTTGATGGCGGAATTATTCAACGTTGTGGCTGGGGTTCTGGGCTCTCGGTAAATTTACTGAAGCACTTGTATTTTGTCAGTGGCCCCGCAGCACCGCGGCACAATTGATATTCAGTGATATAACGGAGGAGTTACATGACATTACTCATATAAGAATTCCTAATGGGGTCCGTATAGGAACGTGAAAAGTTGTTTGAAATGAAAGTTAGGGGGGACGGTCCGAGGCTATGGGATGGTTATAAAGAGTGGTTTTAATGAGTAGAGACAGGTCAGTAATGATGTTGCTGATTGGTTAGGAGCGGGGTGGAGAGGAGCTGGTTGGATTTGTCTTGACCTGAGGGGAGACTCAGGGAGAGGGACAGCTATAAACAAGCCCTGGGTGTGTCTGAAATGGCACCTTACTCACTAATGCACTACTTTTGATCAGAGCCCTATATGGATCCATGTCCAAAGTAGTGCACTGTTAAAGGAATTGGGTGACATTTTGGACACATGCCTGGCTGTATTTTCCCTTCCTGAGGGAAGTTAGTCAGTCAGTTAGTCCGTAATTCATTCATTCATTCAGTTATTCAGTCAGTCAGTTATTCAGTCATTCAGTCAGTCATTCAGTCAGTCAGTCCGTAATTCATTCATTCAGTCAGTCAGTCAGTCATTCAGTCAGTCAGTCAGTCAGTCAGTTATTCAGTCATTCAGTCAGTCATTCAGTCAGTCATTCAGTCATTCAGTCAGTCAGTCCGTAAGTCAGTCAGTCAGTCCGTCAGTCAGTCAGTCCGTAATTCAGTCAGTCAGTCAGTCAGTCGTTATTCAGTCAGTTATTCAGTCAGTCCGTCAGTCAGTCAGTCAGTCAGTTATTCAGTCAGTCAGTCAGTCAGTCAGTCAGTCTCAGTCAGTCAGTCAGTCAGTCAGTCAGTCAGTCAGTCCGTCAGTCAGTCAGTCAGTCCGTCCGTCAGTCAGTCGTCAGTCAGTCCGTCAGTCAGTCAGTCAGTCAGTCAGTCCAGTAATTCAGTCAGTCCAGTCAGTCAGTCAGTAGTCCGTCAGTCAGTCAGTATAGTCATGGACTGCTCACTTTGGGCTTTATTGAAATACAATGTACAGAGGAGAAGAAAGAGGAGACAAAACACTGTTTTATTAGTGTGATTATAATGTGTCAATCACTGGGAATGAAAACAAAAACACAACAAAGAATCTGTATCAATGCTGTTTGAGTGAGACGTTATTCATAAGAGACTTCCTTTGGAATGCTTTCCAATAACATGTCATATTACCAGGAATAAGTGTAAGAAAACCTTTTAATGCTCTCAAACTTCAACGTTTTCTCCTGAACATTCTGTCATTAGGTTATAGTCAAACTCAAACAACTATTCAACAACACTCACTAGAAATCTGTGACTTTTTCATTATCCGACAGAATAAGTATGATTCCAACATTAGATGTTACTGTGGGGGCTTCGTGATGTGGTTCCCAAGAATGGTGAGGCGTGATGTTTCTCTTTCAGCGAGGGTGACCCCACACTAACCCTTGTGTTTGGTGCCCCGGGCCGGATATGATCCATCATTGGCCCCGGCATCATTAGCTCGGCAGTAACATCCCTATGCCTGCCGAGGATGCTTTCGCAGGGCCACAGGGACGTTGCTCTGCTCTAGACCGATCTGCAGGAGCCTCAGGCTGGCGGACGGCCCCGGCCCCGCTGTGGTGGTGATGGTGCCCCGTTCCCAGTGCCAGCCTCCGGGCACCGACGTCAAACCATGGAGAACCGACAGAGAATCGGTTCAAACTGTTGCTTAGCAATGCCTAGCAACACAAGGAAAGTCGTTCAGCACAAGCCACCAGTGGAGAGATGAGAGATGAGAGATGAGAGGGAGAGATGAGAGATGAGAGATGAGAGATGAGAGGGAGAGATGAGAGGGAGAGATGAGAGATGAGAGATGAGAGATGAGAGATGAGAGATGAGAGGGAGAGATGAGAGGGAGAGATGAGAGATGAGAGGGAGAGATGAGAGATGAGAGGAGAGATGAGAGATGAGAGATGAGAGATGAGAGGGAGAGATGAGAGGGAGAGATGAGAGATGAGAGGAGAGATGAGAGATGAGAGGAGAGATGAGAGATGAGAGATGAGAGATGAGAGGGAGAGATGAGAGATGAGAGGAGAGATGAGAGATGAGAGGGAGAGATGAGAGATGAGAGGGAGAGATGAGAGATGAGAGATGAGAGGAGAGATGAGAGATGAGAGATGAGAGGGAGAGATGAGAGATGAGAGGGAGAGATGAGAGATGAGAGATGAGAGGGAGAGATGAGAGATGAGAGATGAGAGGAGAGATGAGAGGGAGAGATGAGAGATGAGAGGGAGAGATGATAGATGAGTGATTATTATTATTATTATTTATATTATTAGTGATGAGAGGGAGAGATGAGAGATGAGAGGGAGAGATGAGAGATGAGAGATGAGAGATGAGAGATGAGAGGGAGAGATGAGAGATGAGAGGGAGAGATGAGAGATGAGAGATGAGAGATGAGAGATGAGAGGGAGAGATGAGAGATGAGAGATGAGAGGGAGAGATGAGAGATGAGAGGGAGAGATGAGAGATGACAGATGAGAGATGAGAGGGAGAGATGAGAGATGAGAGGGAGAGATGAGAGATGAGAGGGACCCCGCTCCTCCGCTCTCTCCACTGGCTTCCAGTTGAAGCTCGCAAGACCATGGTGCTTGCCTACGGAGCTGTGAGGGGAACGGCACCTCAGTACCTCCAGGCTCTGATCAGGCCCTACACCCAAACAAGGGCACTGCGTTCATCCACCTCTGGCCTGCTCGCCTCCCTACCACTGAGGAAGTACAGTTCCCGCTCAGCCCAGTCAAAACTGTCCGCTGCTCTGGCCCACCAATGGTGGAACAAACTCCCTCACGACGCCAGGACAGCGGAGTCAATCACCACCTTCCGGAGACACCTGAAACCCCACCTCTTTAAGGAATACCTAGGATAGGATAAGTAATCCCCACCCCTTTAAGATTTAGATGCACTATTGTAAAGTGACTGTTCTACTGGATGTCATAAGGTGAATGCACCAATTTGTAAGTCACTCTGGATAAGAGCGTCTGCTAAATGACTTAAAATGTAAATGTAAAATGTAGAGGAGAGATGAGAGATGAGAGGAGAGATGAGAGATGAGAGATGAGAGATGAGAGATGAGAGATGAGAGATGAGAGATGAGAGATGAGAGATGAGAGGGAGAGATGAGAGATGAGAGATGAGATGAGAGATGAGAGGGAGAGATGAGAGATGAGAGGGAGAGATGAGAGATGAGAGATGAGAGATGAGAGGTGAGAGGGAGAGATGAGAGATGAGAGGGAGAGATGAGAGATGAGAGGGAGAGATGAGAGGAGAGATGAGAGATGAGAGGAGAGATGAGAGATGAGAGGAGAGATGAGAGATGAGAGATGAGAGATGAGATGAGAGATGAGAGATGAGAGATGAGAGGAGAGAGATGAGATGAGAGATGAGAGATGAGAGGGAGAGATGAGAGATGAGAGATGAGAGATGAGAGATGAGAGATGAGAGGGAGAGATGAGAGGGAGAGATGAGAGATGAGAGAGAGATGAGAGATGAGAGATGAGAGGGAGAGATGAGAGATGAGAGGGAGAGATGAGAGATGAGAGGAGAGATGAGAGATGAGAGGGAGAGATGAGAGATGAGAGGAGAGATGAGAGATGAGAGATGAGAGGGAGAGATGAGAGGAGAGATGAGAGATGAGAGGGAGAGATGAGAGATGAGAGGAGAGATGAGAGATGAGAGGGAGAGAGAGAGAGATGAGAGATGAGAGATGAGAGATGAGAGGGAGAGATGAGAGATGAGAGGGAGAGATGAGAGGGAGAGGGAGAGATGAGAGATGAGAGATGAGAGGAGAGATGAGAGATGAGAGGAGAGATGAGAGATGAGAGATGAGAGGGAGAGATGAGAGGAGAGAGAGATGAGAGGGAGAGAGATGAGAGGGAGAGATGAGAGATGAGAGATGAGAGGGAGAGAGAGAGAGAGAGAGATGAGAGATGAGAGATGAGAGGGAGAGATGAGAGGGAGAGATGAGAGGGAGAGATGAGAGATGAGAGATGAGAGATGAGAGGGAGAGATGAGAGATGAGAGGAGAGATGAGAGATGAGAGGGAGAGATGAGAGGAGAGATGAGAGATGAGAGATGAGAGGGAGAGATGAGAGATGAGAGGGAGAGATGAGAGATGAGAGATGAGAGATGAGAGATGAGAGATGAGAGATGAGAGATGAGAGATGAGAGATGAGAGATGAGAGATGAGAGATGAGAGGGAGAGATGAGAGGGAGAGATGAGAGATGAGAGGGAGAGATGAGAGATGAGATGAGAGATGAGAGATGAGAGGGAGAGATGAGAGATGAGAGATGAGAGATGAGAGGAGAGATGAGAGGGAGAGATGAGAGATGAGAGGAGAGATGAGAGATGAGAGATGAGAGATGAGAGGGAGAGATGAGAGGAGAGATGAGAGGAGAGATGAGAGAGAGATGAGAGATGAGAGATGAGAGAGAGAGAGATGAGAGGAGAGATGAGAGATGAGAGATGAGAGATGAGAGATGAGAGAGATGAGAGGAGAGAGATGAGAGGAGAGAGATGAGAGATGAGATGAGAGAGAGAGATGAGAGATGAGAGATGAGAGATGAGAGATGAGAGATGAGAGATGAGAGATGAGAGATGAGAGAGATGAGAGATGAGAGGGAGAGATGAGAGAGAGATGAGAGATGAGATGATGAGATGAGAGAGAGATGAGAGAGATGATGAGAGATGAGATGAGAGATGAGAGGAGAGATGAGAGATGAGAGATGAGAGGATGAGAGATGAGAGATGAGAGATGAGAGATGAGAGATGAGAGATGAGAGATGAGAGATGAGAGAGAGAGATGAGAGGAGAGATGAGAGATGAGAGATGAGAGATGAGAGATGAGAGATGAGAGGGAGAGATGAGAGGGAGAGATGAGAGATGAGAGATGAGAGATGAGAGGAGAGAGAGAGATGAGAGAGAGAGATGAGAGATGAGAGATGAGAGATGAGAGGGAGAGATGAGAGAGAGAGGGAGAGATGAGAGATGAGAGGGAGAGATGAGAGGGAGATGAGAGATGAGAGGAGAGAGATGAGAGATGAGAGGAGAGAGAGAGAGAGATGAGAGATGATGAGAGATGAGAGGAGAGATGAGAGATGAGAGGGAGAGATGAGAGGGAGAGATGAGAGATGAGAGATGAGAGATGAGAGATGAGAGATGAGAGAGAGAGAATGAGAGATGAGAGAGATGAGAGAGAGATGAGAGATGAGAGATGAGATGAGAGAGATGAGATGAGAGAGAGATGAGAGAGATGAGATGAGAGATGAGAGATGAGAGGGAGAGATGAGAGATGAGAGATGAGAGAGAGGGAGAGAGAGATGAGAGAGAGAGATGAGGAGAGAGATGAGAGGGAGAGATGAGAGGAGAGATGAGAGAGATGAGAGATGAGAGGGAGAGATGAGAGAGATGAGAGAGAGATGAGAGATGAGAGATGAGAGATGAGAGGAGAGATGAGAGAGAGAGAGAGAGATGAGAGATGAGAGGGAGAGATGAGAGGAGAGAGATGAGAGGGAGAGAGAGAGGGGAGAGATGAGAGATGAGAGAGAGATGAGAGATGAGAGAGAGAGAGAGATGAGAGGGATGAGAGAGGAGAGAGAGGATGAGAGATGAGAGATGAGAGAGAAATGAGAGATGAGAGATGAGAGGGAGAGATGAGAGATGAGAGATGAGAGGGAGAGATGAGAGATGAGAGATGAGAGAGAGAGGAGAGATGAGAGATGAGAGATGAGATGAGAGATGAGAGAATGAGAGATGAGAGGAGAGATGAGAGGGAGAGATGAGAGATGAGAGATGAGAGATGAGAGATGAGAGGAGAGATGAGAGATGAGAGATGAGAGATGAGAGAGAGAGATGAGAGATGAGAGGAGAGATGAGAGGAGAGATGAGAGGAGAGATGAGAGATGAGAGATGAGAGGGAGAGATGAGAGGGAGAGATGAGATGAGAGATGAGAGGGAGAGAGATGAGAGAGGAGAGATGAGAGGGAGAGATGAGGGAGAGATGAGAGGGAGAGATGAGAGATGAGAGATGGAGAGATGAGAGGGAGAGATGAGAGATGAGAGAGATGAGAGATGAGAGATGAGAGATGAGAGAGAGAGATGAGATGAGAGGGAGAGATGAGAGATGAGAGATGAGAGATGAGAGGGAGAGATGAGAGAGATGAGAGATGAGAGATGAGAGATGAGAGATGGAGGGAGAGAGAGAGAGGAGAGAGAGAGATGAGAGATGAGAGAGAGAGAGAGAGAGGAGAGATGAGAGATGAGAGAGAGAGAGAGAGATGAGGGAGAGATGAGAGAGAGATGAGAGATGAGAGAGAGATGAGAGAGAGATGATGATGAGAGATGAGAGGAGAGATGAGAGATGAGAGGAGAGAGATGAGAGAGATGGAGATGAGAGGATGATGAGAGATGAGAGATGAGAGATGAGAGATGAGAGGAGAGATGAGAGATGAGAGATGAGAGGAGAGATGAGAGATGAGAGATGAGAGAGATGAGATGAGAGATGAGAGATGAGAGGGAGAGATGAGAGGGATGAGAGATGAGAGATGAGAGATGAGAGGAGAGATGAGAGATGAGAGATGAGAGATGAGAGATGAGAGGAGAGATGATGAGAGATGAGAGAGAGATGAGAGATGAGAGATGAGAGATGAGAGGAGAGATGAGAGATGAGAGATGAGAGAGAGATGAGAGATGAGAGAGAGAGAGAGAGAGAAATGAGAGATGAGAGGAGGAGAGATGAGAGATGAGAGATGAGAGAGATGAGAGGAGAGATGAGAGATGAGAGGATGAGAGGAGAGATGAGAGGAGAGATGAGAGATGAGAGGGAGAGATGAGAGATGAGAGGGAGAGATGAGAGATGAGAGAGAGATGAGAGATGAGAGATGAGAGATGAGAGGGAGAGATGAGAGGAGATGAGATGAGAGATGAGAGATGAGAGGAGAGATGAGATGAGAGATGAGAGATGAGATGAGAGATGAGAGATGAGAGATGAGAGATGAGAGATGAGAGATGAGAGAGAGATGAGAGATGAGAGGATGAGAGAGAGAGATGAGAGATGAGAGATGAGAGATGAGAGATGAGAGAGAGAGAGATGAGAGATGAGAGATGAGAGATGAGAGAGATGAGAGATGAGAGATGAGAGATGAGAGGAGAGATGAGAGATGAGAGATGAGAGGAGGATGAGAGATGAGAGATGAGAGATGAGAGATGAGAGATGAGAGAGAGAGAGATGAGAGAGAGAGATGAGAGATGAGAGATGAGATGAGAGGAGAGATGAGAGATGAGAGATGAGAGATGAGAGATGAGAGATGAGAGATGAGATGATGAGAGATGATGAGAGATGAGAGATGAGAGATGAGAGATGAGAGATGAGAGATGAGAGGAGAGATGAGAGATGAGAGATGAGAGGAGAGATGAGAGATGAGAGATGAGAGATGAGAGAGAGATGAGAGATGAGAGAGATGAGAGATGAGAGATGAGAGATGATGAGAGATGAGAGATGAGAGATGAGAGATGAGAGATGAGAGATGAGAGGAGAGATGAGAGATGAGAGATGAGAGATGAGAGATGAGAGATGAGAGATGAGAGATGAGAGATGAGAGGAGATGAGATGAGATGATGAGAGATGAGAGATGAGAGATGAGAGGAGAGATGAGAGATGAGAGATGAGAGATGAGAGATGAGAGGGAGAGATGAGAGATGAGAGATGAGAGATGAGAGATGAGAGATGAGAGATGAGAGAGAGAGATGAGAGATGAGAGATGAGAGATGAGAGATGAGAGATGAGAGATGAGAGATGAGAGATGAGAGATGAGAGATGAGAGATGAGAGATGAGAGATGAGAGATGAGAGATGAGAGATGAGAGATGAGAGATGAGAGGAGAGATGAGAGATGAGAGAGAGAGATGAGAGATGAGAGATGAGAGATGAGAGATGAGAGATGAGAGATGAGAGATGAGAGATGAGAGAGATGAGAGATGAGAGATGAGAGATGAGAGATGAGAGATGAGAGGGAGAGATGAGAGGGAGAGATGAGAGATGAGAGATGAGAGGGAGAGATGAGAGATGAGAGGGAGAGATGAGAGATGAGAGAGAGATGAGAGGAGAGATGAGAGATGAGAGGAGAGATGAGAGATGAGAGAGAGAGAGGGAGAGATGATGAGAGGAGAGATGAGAGATGAGAGATGAGAGATGAGAGATGAGAGAGATGAGAGATGAGAGATGAGAGATGAGAGGGAGAGATGAGAGGGAGAGATGAGAGATGAGAGGAGAGATGAGAGATGAGAGGAGAGATGAGAGATGAGAGATGAGAGATGAGAGATGAGAGGGAGAGATGAGAGATGAGAGGGAGAGATGAGAGATGAGAGGGAGAGATGAGAGGGAGAGATGAGAGGGAGAGATGAGAGATGAGAGATGAGAGATGAGAGGGAGAGATGAGAGATGAGAGGGAGAGATGAGAGATGAGAGGGAGAGATGAGAGATGAGAGATGAGAGATGAGAGATGAGAGATGAGAGGGAGAAAATAAGAAATACATGGAGGGATAATTCTGCTGTGTAATTTAGCTCATTCAATTAAACGATTAATACTTTGCTGTGTTTTTCGCCACCCTCTTTTGGATACATTTTTAAAAACTTTGACACTATTTAATTTCCTTCTGCTCTTAAATTGCATTTAGAGAGCCACCGGATCAATATTTTCTGCAGGTGGAATAGAAGTAGCTAGCAGGAGGAGATAATGAGGAAAGGATGAAGAGAGACGAAGGTAGCAGGAGGAGAAGATGACGAGAGAAGAAGGTAGCAGGAGGAGACACTGAAGAGAGAAGAAGGTAGCAGGAGGAGAAGATGAAGAGAGAAGAAGGTAGCAGGAGGAGAAGATGAAGAGAGAAGAAGGTAGCAGGAGGAGAAGATGAAGAGAGAAGAAGGTAGCAGGAGGAGAAGATGAAGAGAGAAGAAGGTAGCAGGAGGAGAGGAAGAGAGAAGAAGGTAGCAGGAGGAGAAGATGAAGAGAGAAGAAGGTAGCAGGAGGAGAAGATGAAGAGAGAAGAAGGTAGCAGGAGGAGAGGGAAGAGAGAAGAAGGTAGCAGGAGGAGACACTGAAGAGAGAAGAAGGTAGCAGGAGGAGATGATGAAGAGAGAAGAAGGTAGCAGGAGGAGAAGATGAAGAGAGAAGTAGCTAGCAGGAGGAGATGATGAGGAAAGGATGAAGAGAGACGAAGGTAGCAGGAGGAGAAGATGAAGAGAGAAGAAGGTAGCAGGAGGAGAAGATGAAGAGAGAAGAAGGTAGCAGGAGGAGACACTGAAGAGAGAAGAAGGTAGCAGGAGGAGACACTGAAGAGAGAAGAAGGTAGCAGGAGGAGAAGATGAAGAGAGAAGAAGGTAGCAGGAGGAGAAGATGAAGAGAGAAGAAGGTAGCAGGAGGAGAGGGAAGAGAGAAGAAGGTAGCAGGAGGAGAAGATGAAGAGAGAAGAAGGTAGCAGGAGGAGAGGGAAGAGAGAAGAAGGTAGCAGGAGGAGAAGATGAAGAGAGAAGAAGGTAGCAGGAGGAGACACTGAAGAGAGAAGAAGGTAGCAGGAGGAGATGATGAAGAGAGAAGAAGGTAGCAGGAGGAGAAGATGAAGAGAGAAGAAGGTAGCAGGAGGAGAAGATGAAGAGAGAAGAAGGTAGCAGGAGGAGAAGATGAAGAGAGAAGAAGGTAGCAGGAGGAGAAGATGAAGAGAGAAGAAGGTAGCAGGAGGAGACACTGAAGAGAGAAGAAGGTAGCAGGAGGAGACACTGAAGAGAGAAGAAGGTAGCAGGAGGAGAAGATGAAGAGAGAAGAAGGTAGCAGGAGGAGAAGATGAAGAGAGAAGAAGGTAGCAGGAGGAGAGGGAAGAGAGAAGAAGGTAGCAGGAGGAGAAGATGAAGAGAGAAGAAGGTAGCAGGAGGAGAGGGAAGAGAGAAGAAGGTAGCAGGAGGAGAGGGAAGAGAGAAGAAGGTAGCAGTAGGAGAGGGAAGAGAGGATGAGTAGAAGAAAGACCCAAGGGAAGATAAACAGAAGCACCTGCATTTCTTCTCCCTCCCTCCCTCCCTCCCTCCCTCCCTCCCTCCCTCCCTCTCCCTCCCTCCCTCTCTCCCTCCCTCCCTCCCTCTCTCCCTCTCTCCCTCCCTCCCTCTCTCCCTCTCTCCCTCCCTCCCTCCCCCTCCCTCCCTCTCTCCCCCTCTCTCTCTCCACCTTGACTTTAATCAAAACACAGCTGGAGAGATGCAGCTTAAAGAAAAGTACTTTCCTTCATGCCAATAACCTTAAATGTGATGAGAGTTCTCTCAGGCTCTAAGAAGATAAACCCTGAACAAATAAACTGTGATTGATTCATAGAGGGGAATCCCCCAAACAATGGCCTGGTTGTTCCTCTCACAGATGTGGTTAGAATCATGGAATTCTAATAACGCTGTGTGATATAGAGTAGAATAGAACATTGTTAGACTACAATGGAAGACACACTACTATGCAAAATTACATTCTCCATCTCCAACACAGACACTCACACACAATCATCAACAGGCACCTGCCTCTGCTGCCGTGACAACCAAGCTCAAAGCTCCAAGGCGCAGGCGGAGGCACAGCGGGTCACCTTCCCATCACGCATTGCGTTGACTTGGCAGCGTCAGTTCTCGTAACAATGGCGAGCAATTAGCAAAAACACTGTTGTACAGTCAGTCAAACAAAGACTAGTGCAGTCCCACCAGCCTCCTCTACCCTCTCCCCACCATCCTCCTCTACCTTCTACCCACCAGCCTCCTCTACCCTCTACCCACCATCCTCCTCTACCTTCTACCCACCATCCGCCTCTACCCTCTACCCACCATCCTCCTCTACCCTCTACCCACCATCCTCCTCTACCTTCTACCCACCATCCTCCTCTACCCTCTCCCCCACCAGCCTCCTCTACCCTCTCCCCACCAGCCTCCTCTACCCTCTCCCCACCATCCTCCTCTACCCTCTCCCCACCATCCTCCTCTACCCTCTCCCACCATCCTCCTCTACCCTCTACCCACCAGCCTCCTCTACCCTCCTACCCACCATCCTCCTCTACCCTCTACCCACCATCCTCCTCTACCCTCTCCCCACCATCCCCTCTACCCTCTCCCCACCATACTCCTCTACCCTCTCCCCACCAGCCTCCTCTACCCTCTCCCCACCATCCTCCTCTTCCCTCTCCCCACCATCCTCCTCTACCCTCTCCCCCACCGTCCTCCTCTACCCTCTACCCACCAGCCTCCTCTACCCTCCACTCACCATCCTCCTCTACCCTCTCCCA
Source organism: Oncorhynchus keta (assembly GCF_023373465.1). NCBI lineage: Eukaryota > Metazoa > Chordata > Actinopteri > Salmoniformes > Salmonidae > Oncorhynchus > Oncorhynchus keta. Next base: position 25,520,876 of record NC_068457.1, read on the forward strand.
CCATCCTCCTCTACCCTCTACCCACCATCCTCCTCTACCCTCTCCCCACCCTCCTCTACCCTCTCCCCACCATCCTCCTCTACCCTCTACCCACCAGCCTACCCTCTCCCCACCATCCTCCTCTACCCTTCTACCCACCATCCTCCTCTACCTTCTACCCACCAGCCTCCTCTACCCTCTACCCACCATCCTCCTCTACCCTCTACCCACCATCCTCCTCTACCCTCTACCCACCATCCTCCTCTACCCTCTACCCACCATCCTCCTCTACCTTCTACCCACCATCCTCCTCTACCCTCTCCCCACCATCCTCCTCTACCCTCTACCCACCAGCCTCCTCTACCCTCCACTCACCATCCTCCTCTACCCTCTCCCCACCATCCTCCTCTACCCTCTCCCCACCAGCCTCCTCTACCCTCCACTCACCGTCCTCCTCTACCCTCCACTCACCATCCTCCTCTACCCTCTACACACCATCCTCCTCTACCCTCTCCCCACCATCCCCTCTACCCTCTCCCCACCATACTCCTCTACCCTCTACCCACCAGCCTCCTCTACCCTCTCTCCCACACCATCCTCCTCTACCCTCTCCCCACCATCCTCCTCTACCCTCTACCCACCAGCCTCCTCTACCCTCCACTCACCATCCTCCCTACCCTCCACTCACCATCCTCCTCTACCCTCTACACACCATCCTCCTCTACCCTCTCCCCACCATCCCCCTCTACCCTCAATGGCCTCCTCTTCCCTTCTCCCCACCATCCTCCTCTACCCTCACCCCACCATCCTCCTCTACCCTCTACCCACCATCCTCCTCTACCCTCTCCTCACCATCCTCCTCTACCCTCTACCCACCAGCCTCCTCTTCCCTTCTCCCCACCAGCCTCCTCTACCTTCTCCCCACCATCCTCCTCTACCCTCTACCCACCAGCCTCCTCTACCCTCCACTCACCATCCTCCTCTACCCTCCACTCACCATCCTCCTCTACCCTCTCCCCACCATCCTCCTCTACCCTCTCCCCACCATCCCCCTCTACCCTCTCCCCACCATCCTCCTCTACCCTCTACCCACCAGCCTCCTCCTCTACCCTCCACTCCCCACCATCCTCCTCTACCCTCTCCCACCATCCTCCTCTACCCTCTACCCACCAGCCTCCTCTACCCTCCACTCACCATCCTCCTCTACCCTCCCCACCAGCCTCCTCTACCCTCTACCCACCATCCTCCTCTACCCTCTCCCCACCAGCCTCCTCTACCCTCTCCCCACCATCCTCCTCTACCCTCTCCCCACCATCCTCCTCTACCCTCTCCCCACCATCCTCCTCTACCCTCTACCCACCAGCCTCCTCTACCCTCTCCCCACCATCCTCCTCTACCCTCTCCCCACCAGCCTCCTCTACCCTCTCCCCACCAGCCTCCTCTACCCTCTCCCCACCAGCCTCCTCTTCCTTCTCCCCACCAGCCTCCTCTACCCTCTCCCCACCATCCTCCTCTACCCTCTCCCCACCATCCTCCTCTACCCTCTCCCCACCAGCCTCCTCTACCCTCTCCCCACCAGCCTCCTCTACCCTCTCCCCACCAGCCTCCTCTACCCTCTCCCCACCAGCCTCCTCTACCCTCTCCCCACCATCCTCCTCTACCCTCTACCCACCATCCTCCTCTACCCTCTACCCACCGTCCTCCTCTACCCTCTACCCACCATCCTCCTCTACCCTCTCCCCACCATCCCCCTCTACCCTCTCCCCACCAGCCTCCTCTACCCTCTCCCCACCAGCCTCCTCTACCCTCTCCCCACCATCCTCCTCTTCCCTCTCCCCACCGTCCTCCTCTACCCTCTCCCCACCGTCCTCCTCTACCCTCTACCCACCAGCCTCCTCTACCCTCTACCCACCATCCTCCTCTACCCTCTACCCACCATCCTCCTCTACCCTCTACCCACCGTCCTCCTCTACCCTCTCCCCACCGTCCTCCTCTACCCTCTCCCCACCATCCTCCTCTACCCTCTCCCCACCAGCCTCCTCTACCCTCTCCCCACCATCCTCCTCTACCCTCTACCCACCATCCTCCTCTACCCTCTCCCCACCATCCTCCTCTACCCTCTATCCTCCTCTACCCTCTACCCACCATCCTCCTCTACCCTCTCCCCACCATCCCCCTCTACCCTCACCCCACCAGCCTCCTCTTCCTTCTCCCCACCATCCTCCTCTACCCTCTCCCCACCATCCTCCTCTACCCTCTAATCTCCTCTACTCTTCACCCACCATCCTCCTCTACCCTCTCCCCACCAGCCTCCTCTTCCTTCTCCCCACCGTCCTCCTCTACCCTCTCCCCACCATCCTCCTCTACCCTCTCCCCACCAGCCTCCTCTACCCTCTACCCACCATCCTCCTCTACCCTCTCCCCACCAGCCTCCTCCTCTACCCTCTCCCACCATCCTCCTCTACCCTCTAATCTCCTCTACTCTTCACCCACCAGCCTCCTCTTCCTTCTCCCCACCAGCCTCCTCTTCCCTCCCCACCATCCTCCTCTACCCTCTCCCCACCATCCTCCTCTACCCTCTAATCTCCTCTACTCTTCACCCACCAGCCTCCTCTTCCTTCTCCCCACCAGCCTCCTCTTCCTTCTCCCCACCAGCCTCCTCTACCCTCTACCCACCATCCTCCTCTACCCTCTCCCCACCGTCCTCCTCTACCCTCTCCCCACCAGCCTCCTCTACCCTCTCCCCACCAGCCTCCTCTACCCTCTCCCCACCAGCCTCCTCTACCCTCTCCCCACCAGCCTCCTCTACCCTCTACCCACCATCCTCCTCTACCCTCTCCCCACCATCCTCCTCTACCCTCTACCCACCGTCCTCCTCTACCCTCTCCCCACCGTCCTCCTCTACCCTCTCCCCACCAGCCTCCTCTCTACCCTCTCCCCACCAGCCTCCTCTACCTTCTCCCCACCAGCCTCCTCTAACCTCTACCCACCATCCTCCTCTACCCTCTACCCACCAGCCTCCTCTTCCTTCTCCCCACCAGCCTCCTCTTCCTTCTCCCCACCATCCTCCTCTACCCTCTACCCACCAGCCTCCTCTACCCTCCACCACCATCCTCCTCTACCCTCCACCCACCATCCTCCTCTACCCTCTACCCACCATCCTCCTCTACCCTCTCCCCACCATCCCCCTCTACCCTCTCCCCACCATACCCTCTACCCTCTCCCCACCAGCCTCCTCTACCCTCCCCACCATCCTCCTCTACCCTCTCCCCACCATCCTCCTCTACCCTCTACCCACCAGCCTCCTCTACCCCACTCACCATCCTCCTCTACCCTCCCCACCACCATCCTCCTCTACCCTCTACCCACCATCCTCCTCTACCCTCTCCCCACCATCCTCCTCTACCCTCTCCCCACCGTCCTCCTCTACCCTCTCCCCACCATCCTCCTCTACCCTCTCCCCACCAGCCTCCTCTACCCTCTCCCCACCAGCCTCCTCCTCTACCCTCCCTCACCATCCTCCTCTACCCTCTCCCCACCAGCCTCCTCTACCCTCTCCCCACCAGCCTCCTCTACCCTCTCCCCACCAGCCTCCTCTTCCTTCTCCCCACCATCCTCCTCTACCCTCTCCCCACCATCCTCCTCTACCCTCTCCCCACCATCCTCCTCTACCCTCTCCCCACCAGCCTCCTCTACCCTCTCCCCACCAGCCTCCTCTACCCTCTCCCCACCAGCCTCCTCTACCCTCTCCCCACCATCCTCCTCTACCCTCTCCCCACCATCCTCCTCTACCCTCTCCCCACCATCCTCCTCTACCCTCTACCCACCATCCTCCTCTACCCTCTCCCCACCATCCTCCTCTACCCTCTACCCACCATCCTCCTCTACCCTCTCCCCACCATCCTCCTCTACCCTCTCCCCACCAGCCTCCTCTACCCTCTCCCCACCAGCCTCCTCTACCCTCTCCCCACCATCCTCTCTTCCCTCTCCCCACCGTCCTCCTCTACCCTCTCCCCACCGTCCTCCTCTACCCTCTACCCACCAGCCTCCTCTACCCTCCACCCACCATCCTCCTCTACCCTCTACCCACCATCCACCTCTACCCTCTACCCACCGTCCTCCTCTACCCTCTCCCCACCGGCCTCCTCTACCCTCTCCCCACCATCCTCCTCTACCCTCTACCCACCAGCCTCCTCTACCCTCTCCCCACCATCCTCCTCTACCTTCTACCCACCATCCTCCTCTACCCTCTACCCACCATCCTCCTCCTCTACCCTCTCCCCACCATCCTCCTCTACCTTCTACCCACCATCCTCCTCTACCCTCTCCCCCACCATCCCCCTCTACCCTCACCCCACCAGCCTCCTCTTCCTTCTCCCCACCATCCTCCTCTACCCTCTACCCACCATCCTCCTCTACCCTCTAATCCCACCACCCACCATCCTCCTCTACCCTCTCCCCACCAGCCTCCTCTTCCCCTTCTCCCCACCATCCTCCTCTACCCTCTCCCCACCATCCTCCTCTACCCTCTCCCCACCATCCTCCTCTACCCTCTCCCCACCAGCCTCCTCTACCCTCTCCCCACCAGCCTCCTCTACCCTCTCCCCACCATCCTCCTCTACCCTCTAATCTCCAGCCTCCTCTCCCTTCACCCACCAGCCTCCTCCTCTTCCTTCTCCCCACCAGCCTCCTCTTCCTCTCCCCACCATCCTCCTCTACCCTCTACCCACCATCCTCCTCTACCCTCTCCCCAATCCCTCTACCCTTCACCCACCAGCCTCCTCTTCCTTCTCCCCACCAGCCTCCTCTTCCTTCTCCCCACCAGCCTCCTCTACCCTCTACCCACCATCCTCCTCTCTACCCTCTCCCCACCAGTCCTCCCAGCCTCCTCTACCCTCTCCCCACCAGCCTCCTCTACCCTCTCCCCACCAGCCTCCTCTACCCTCTCCCCACCAGCCTCCTCTACCCTCTCCCCACCAGCCTCCTCTACCCTCTACCCACCATCCTCCTCTACCCTCTCCCCACCATCCTCCTCTACCCTCTCCCCACCAGCCTCCTCTACCCTCTCCCCACCGTCCTCCTCTACCCTCTCCCCACCAGCCTCCTCTACCCTCTCCCCACCAGCCTCCTCTACCTTCTCCCCACCAGCCTCCTCTAACCTCTACCCACCATCCTCCTCTACCCTTCTCCCCACCGTCATCCTCTACCCTCTCCCCACCAGCCTCCTCTACCCTCTCCCACCAGCCTCCTCTACCCTCTCCCCACCATCCTCCTCTACCCTCTCCCCACCATCCTCCTCTACCCTCTACCCACCATCCTCCTCTACCCTCTCCCCACCATCCTCCTCTACCCTCTACCCACCATCCTCCTCTACCCTCTACCCACCATCCTCCTCTACCCTCTCCCCACCATCCCCCTCTACCCTCTCCCCACCAGCCTCCTCTACCCTCTCCCCACCAGCCTCCTCTACCCTCTCCCCACCATCCTCCTCTTCCCTCTCCCCACCGTCCTCCTCTACCCTCTCCCCACCGTCCTCCTCTACCCTCTACCCACCAGCCTCCTCTACCCTCCACTCACCATCCTCCTCTACCCTCTACCCACCATCCACCTCTACCCTCTACCCACCGTCCTCCTCTACCCTCTCCCCACCGGCCTCCTCTACCCTCTCCCCACCATCCTCCTCTACCCTCTACCCACCAGCCTCCACTTCCCTCTCCCCACCATCCTCCTCTACCTTCTACCCACCATCCTCCTCTACCCTCTACCCACCGTCCTCCTCTACCCTCTCCCCACCGGCCTCCTCTACCCTCTACCCACCATCCTCCTCTACCCTCTACCCACCATCCTCCTCTACCCTCTCCCCACCATCCCCCTCTACCCTCACCCCACCAGCCTCCTCTTCCTTCTCCCCACCATCCTCCTCTACCTTCTCCCCACCATCCTCCTCTACCCTCTAATCTCCTCTACTCTTCACCCACCATCCTCCTCTACCCTCTCCCCACCAGCCTCCTCTTCCTTCTCCCCACCATCCTCCTCTACCCTCTCCCCACCATCCTCCTCTACCCTCTCCCCACCATCCTCCTCTACCCTCTCCCCACCAGCCTCCTCTACCCTCTACCCACCATCCTCCTCTACCCTCTCCCCACCATCCTCCTCTACCCTCTACCCACCAGCCTCCTCTTCCTTCTCCCCACCAGCCTCCTCTTCCTTCTCCCCACCAGCCTCCTCTACCCTCTCCCCACCATCCTCCTCTACCCTCTCCCCACCGTCCTCCTCTTCCTTCTCCCCACCAGCCTCCTCTTCCTTCTCCCCACCATCCTCCTCTACCCTCTCCCCACCAGCCTCCTCTTCCTTCTCCCCACCAGCCTCTCTACCTTCTCCCCACCAGCCTCCTCTACCCTCTACCCACCATCCTCCTCTACCCTCTCCCCACCATCCTCCTCTACCCTCTACCCACCGTCCTCCTCTACCCTCTCCCCACCGTCCTCCTCTACCCTCTCCCACCAGCCTCCTCTACCCTCTCCCCACCAGCCTCCTCTACCTTCTCCCCACCAGCCTCCTCTAACCTCTCCCCACCATCCTCCTCTACATTCTCCCCACCGTCATCCTCTACCCTCTCCCCACCAGCCTCCTCTACCCTCTACCCACCGTCCTCCTCTACCCTCTCCCCACCAGCCTCCTCTACCCTCTCCCCACCCCCCCCCGTCCTCCTCTACCCTCTCCCCACCTTCCTCCTCTACCCTCTCCCCACCAGCCTCCTCTACCCTCTCCCCACCAGCCTCCTCTACCCTCTCCCCACCAGCCTCCTCTACCCTCTCCCCACCATCCTCCTCTACCCTCTCCCCACCAGCCTCCTCTACCCTCTCCCCACCAGCCTCCTCTACCCTCTCCCCACCATCCTCCTCTACCCTCTCCCCACCAGCCTCCTCTACCCTCTCCCCACCTTCCTCCTCTACCCTCTCCCCACCAGCCTCCTCTACCCTCTCCCCACCAGCCTCCTCTACCCTCTCCCCTCTCCCTCCTCCTCTCCTCTACCCTCTCCCCACCAGCCTCCTCTACCCTCTCCCCACCAGCCTCCCCTCTACCCTCTCCCCACCAGCCTCCTCTACCCTCTCCCCACCAGCCTCCTCTACCCTCCTACCCACCATCCTCCTCTACCCCTCTCCCCACCATCCTCCTCTACCCTCTCCCCACCGGCCTCCTCTTCCCTCTCCCCACCGGCATCCTCTTCCCTCTCCCCCCCCTCCTCTTCCCTCTCCCCCTGCCTCCTCTTCCCTCACCTCCTCTTCCCCTCTCCTCCTGCCTCCTCTTCCTTCTTCTCCGTGCCTCCTCTTCCCTCTCCTCCTGCCTCCTCTTCCCTCTCCCCTGCCTCCTCTTCCCTCTTCCACCTGCCTCCCCTTCCCTCTCCTCCTCCCTCCTCTTCCCTCTCCCTCTGCCTCCTCTTCCCTCTCCCCCTGCCTCCCCTTCCCTCTCCCCCTGCCTCCTCTTCCCTCTCCCCACCGGTCTCCTCTTCCCTCTCCCTCCTGCCTCCCCTTCCCCTCTCCTCATGCCTCCTCTTCCCTCTCCCCCTGCCTCCTCTTCCTTCTTCCCCCCTGCCTCCTCTTCCCTCTCCCCCTGCCTCCTCTTCCCTCTCCCTCCTGCCTCCCCTTCCCTCTCCTCATGCCTCCTCTTCCCTCTCCCCCTGCCTCCTCTTCCCTCTCCCCCTGCCTCCTCCCTCTCCCCTCTCCCCCACCCCTCCTCCCCCTCTCCCCACCGGCTCCTCTCTCCCCCTCCTCCCCCTCCCCCCCTCCTCCCTTCCCCCTCTCCCCCCTGCCTCCTCTTCCTCTCCCCCTGCCTCCTCTTCCCTCTTCCCCCTGCCTCCTCTTC
>NC_068457.1:25531220-25566220 GCF_023373465.1 Oncorhynchus keta
GAACAAGTGGAGAGAAGAGATAATAGAGGAGAGAGGAGTGGGAATGGGACATGGAACAAGTGGAGAGAAGATATAATAGGGGACATGGAACAAGTGGAGATAAGAGATATAGGGGACAGGGAACAAGTGGAGAGAAGAGATATAGAGGAGAGAGAGGAGTGGGACATGGAACAAGTGGAGAGAAGATATAATAGGGGAGAGGAGTGGGAATAGGGAACAAGTGGAGATAAGAGATATAGGGGACAGGAACAAGTGGAGAGAAGAGAATAGAGGAGAGAGGGGAAATAGAGGAAGGATAGAGGAGAGAGGAGGGAACAGAGGAGGAGAATAGAGGGAATAGAGAAGAGAGGAGTGGAAATAGAGGAGAGAAGAGGAGAGAGGAGTGGGAATAGAGGAGAGAGGAGTGGAACAAGTGGGAATAGAGGAGAGAGGATAGAGGAGAGAGGAGTAATAGGGGAGATGGAACAAGTGGAGAGAAGAATAGAGGAGAGAGAGAGGAATAGAGGAGAGAGGAGTGGGAATAGGGAATATAGAGGAGAGAGGAGTGGGAATAGAGGAGAGAGGAGTGGGAATAGAGGAGAGAGGAGTGGAAATAGAGGAGAGAGGAGTGGGAATAGAGGAGAGAGGAGTGGGAATAGAGGAGAGAGGAGTGGAAATAGAGGAGAGAGGAGTGGGAATAGAGGAGAGAGGAGTGGGAATAGAGGAGAGAGGAGTGGGAATAGAGGAGAGAGGAGTGGGAATAGAGGAGAGAGGAGTGGAAATAGAGGAGAGAGGAGGGGAATAGAGGAGAGAGGAGTGGGAATAGAGGAGAGAGGAAATAGAGGAGAGAGGAGTGGGAATAGGGAAGAGGAGTAGAGGAGAGAGGAGGGGAATAGAGGAATAGAGGAGAGAGGGAGTGGAATAGAGGAGAGAGGAGTGGAATAGAGGAGAGAGGAGTGGGAATAGGGAATAATAGAGGAGAGAGGAGTGGGAATAGAGGAGAGAGGAGGAGGAGAGAGGAGTGGGAATAGAGGAGAGAGGAGTGGGAATAGAGGAGAGAGGGAGTGGGAATAGAGGAGAGAGGAGGGGAATAGGGAAATAGAGGAGAGAGGAGTGGAATAGAATAGAGGAGAGAGGAGTGGAAATAGAATAGAATAGGAGAGAGGAGGGAATAGAGGAAGAGGAGTAATAGAGGAGAGAGGAGTGGGAATAGAGGAGAGAGGAGTGGGAATAGAGGAGAGTGGAAATAGAGGAGAGAGGAGTGGGAATAGAGGAGAGAGGAGTGGAAATAGAGGAGAGAGGAGGAGAGAGAGGAGTGGGAATAGAGGAGGAATAGAGGAGAGGGGGAATAGAGGAGAGAGGAGTGGGAATAGAGGAGAGAGGAGTGGGAAATAGAGGAGAGAGGAGTGGGAATAGAGGAGAGAGGAGTGGGAATAGAGGAGAGAGGAGTGGGAATAGAGGAGAGAGGAGTGGGAATAGAGGAGAGAGGAGGAATAGAGGAGAGAGGAGGGGAATAGGGAGAGAGGAGGGGAATAGAGGAGAGAGGAGGGGAATAGAGGAGAGAGGAGTGGGAATAGAGGAGAGGGGAGAGAGGAGTGGGAATAGAGGAGAGAGGAGTGGAATAGAGGAGAGAGGAGTGGGAATAGAGGAGAGAGGAGGGGAATAGAGGAGAGAGGAGTGGGAATAGAGGAGAGAGGAGTGGGAATAGAGGAGAGAGGAGTGGAATAGAGGAGAGAGGAATAGAGGAGAGAGGAGTGGAAATGGGAATAGAGGAGAGAGGAGAGGGAAATAGAGGAGAGAGGAGTGGGAATAGAGGAGAGAGGAGTGGTAATAGAGGAGAGAGGAGTGGGAATAGAGGAGAGAGGAGTGGAAATAGAGGAGAGAGGAGTGGGAATAGAGGAGAGAGGAGTGGAAATAGAGGAGAGAGGAGTGGAAATAGAATGAGAGAGGAGTGGGAATAGAGGAGAGTGTAGTGACCGAGTTGGAATGTGCCGTGAAGGGAGGGGGAACGGAAATGGAGCGCGGAGGGATCCATATTTCAACGCATAATTAATAGTCCACCTGTTCCCGTCGTCTGAATGAGCGAGAGAAAAACTGAGAGAAAAAGTATAATGACACCATTATGAAATACAAGAGATGGAACACACATTATGGTGATTACTAGCCATCTCCATACAGATGGAGTCGGTCAGTGAGAGTCAAGGAGAGAAGCAGTGATGCGTGTCAGCTGTGGACTCAGGTTCACAGCCCGGCAGACGCAGCTGGCTGGGGCAGCGAGAGCACTGCTGGCACAACCTCTACTGCACAGCACCACAGGCACCATGAGTGCTGTGCTGTGTACTCCATCACTACCACACAGCACAGTCAACAGGCACCATGACTGCTGTGCTGTGTACTCCATCACTACCACACAGCACAGTCAACGGGCACCATGAGTGCTGTGCTGTGTACTCCATCACTAACACACAGCACAGTCAACGGGCACCATGACTGCTGTGCTGTGTACTCCATCACTACCACACAGCACAGTCAACGGGCACCATGACTGCTGTGCTGTGTACTCCATCACTACCACACAGCACAGTCAACGTGCACCATGAGTGCTGTGCTGTGTACTCCATCACTACCACACAGCGCTGGGTGAATGTTATGCCACGCTACAATGCCAGGAGGACTTTAAGGTAATATACAGAACTTGGTCTTACATTGTTGAACTGAAACGTAACTGTTAAGAAACTGTTAGATGTTCCTAGATGAAAGGTAAAGAAGCCTTAATAATAATAATACTCAGTGAGTATTAACAACTAACAGGAAACTACAGTAAGAAATGAATGAGGATATTAGTTAAATAGTGAGAAAGACGCCAGTAGCAATGTTACTGCTCTGATTGGTCGTTCCACTGGATGTCCCTACGGGTGTAGCAAGAAGGTCCTCTGTGGGTAGCCAGAACCTCTCTGAGGGCAGTGAGCACAACCGGTCCTCTGTGGGTAGCCAGAACCTCTCTGAGGGCAGAGTGAGCACAACCAGTCCTCTGTGGGTAGCCAGAACCTCTCTGAGGGCAGTGAGCACAACCGGTCCTCTGTGGGTAGCCAGAACCTCTCTGAGGGCAGAGTGAGCACAACCGGTCCTCTGTGGGTAGCCAGAACCTCTCTGAGGGCAGAGTGAGCACAACCAGTCCTCTGTGGGTAGCCAGAACCTCTCTGAGGGCAGAGTGAGCACAACCGGTCCTCTGTGGGTAGCCAGAACCTCTCTGAGGGCAGAGTGAGCACAACCGGTCCTCTGTGGGTAGCCAGAACCTCTCTGAGGGCAGTGAGCACAACCGGTCCTCTGTGGGTAGCCAGAACCTCTCTGAGGGCAGAGTGAGCACAACCAGTCCTCTGTGGGTAGCCAGAACCTCTCTGAGGGCAGAGTGAGCACAACCGGTCCTCTGTGGGTAGCCAGAACCTCTCTGAGGGCAGTGAGCACAACCGGTCCTCTGTGGGTAGCCAGAACCTCTCTGAGGGCAGAGTGAGCACAACCTGTCCTCTGTGGTGAGCACAACCAGTCCTCTGTGGGTAGCCAGAACCTCTCTGAGGGCAGAGTGAGCACAACCGGTCCTCTGTGGGTAGCCAGAACCTCTCTGAGGGCAGAGTGAGCACAACCGGTCCTCTGTGGGTAGCCAGAACCTCCCTGCTCTGGCAGTGAGCACAACCTGTCCTCTGTGGGTAGAGCCTCTCTGACACAGAGTGAGCACAACCGGTCCTCTGTGGGTAGCCAGAACCTCTCTGAGGGCAGAGTGAGCACAACCTATCCTCTGTGGGCTGCCAGAACCTCTCTGAGGGCAGTGAGCACTCCCCCTTCTGGGGTATTGTGTGTAGATTACTGAGAAATAAAATATATTTAATCCGTTTAGAATACGGAAGACTCAGTAGCCTACTACTACAACTACTTCTCAGATAGAGTTCAGTGTGTCGAATCGGAGGGCCTGTTGTCCAGACCTCTGGCAGTCTCTATGGGGGGTTTAGTTCTCGGGCCAACTCATTTCTCTGTATATATCAATAATGTCGCTCTTGCTGCTGGTGAGTCTCTGATCCCCCTCTATGCAGACGACACCATTCTGTATACATCTGACCCTTCTTTGGACACTGTCTTAACTAACCTCCAGACGAGCTTCAATGCCATACAACTCTCCTTCCGTGGCCTCCAACTGCTCTTAAATGCTAGAAAACTAAATGCATGCTCTTCAAACGATCGCTGCCTGCACCTGCCTGCCCGTCCAGCATCACTACTCTGGACGGTTCTGACTTAGAATATGTGGACAACTACAAATACCTAGGTTTCTGGTTAGACTGTAAACTCTCCTTCCAGACTCACATTAAGCATCTCCAATCCAAAATTAAATCTAGAATTGGCTTCCTATTTTGCAACAAAGCCTCCTTCACTCATGCTGCCAAACATTGACTTTGGCGATGTCATTTACAAAATAGCCTCCAACACTCTACTCAGCAAACTGGATGTAGTCTATCACAGTGCCATCCGTTTTGTCACCAAAGCCCCATATAATACCCACCACTGCGACCTGTATGCTCTCGTTGGCTGCCCCACATATTAACCGCCAAACCCCAAGGTCATCTATAAGTCTCTGCTAGGTAAATCCCCACCTTATCTCAGCTCACTGGTCACGATAATAGCACCCACCCGTAGCACGCACTCCAGCAGGTATATATCACTGGTCATCCCCAAAGCCAACACCCCCTTTGGCCACCTTTCCTTCCAGTTCTCTGCTACCAATGACTGGAGCGAACTACAAAAATCACTGAAGCTGGAGACTTATATCGCTCTCTCTAACTTTAAGAATCAGCTGTCAGAGCAGCTTACCGATCACTGTACCTGTACACAGCCCATCTGTAAATAGCCCACCCAACTACCTCATCCCCATTTTGTTATTTTTTTTTGTTGCTCTTTTGCACCCCAGGATCTCTACTTGCACATCATCATCTGCAACATCAAGAGCATGGTTGCATCACTGCCTGGTACGGCAATTGCTCGACACTACAGAGGGTAGTGTGTACGACCCAGTACATCACTGGGGCTAAGCTGCCTGCCATCCAGGACCTCTACACCAGGCGGTGTAAAAATGGTTAGAGACCCCAGCCACCCCAGTCATAGACTGTTCTCTCTACTATCGCATGGCAAGCGGTACCGGAGTGCCAAGTCTAGGACAAAAAGGCTTCTCAACAGTTTTTACCCCCAAGCCATAAGACTCCTGAACAGGTCATCAAATGGCTACCCGGACTATTTACACTGTGTGCCCCCCAACCCCTCTTTTACGCTGCTGCTACTCTCTGTTTATCATATCTGCATAGTCACTTTAACTATACATTCATGTACATACTACCTCAATTGGGCCAACCAACCAGTGCTCCCGCACATTGGCTAATGTGGCTATCTGCATTGTGTCCCACCACCCACCAACCGCCAACCCCCTCTTTTAAGCTACTGCTACTCTCTGTTCATCATATATCCATAGTTACTTTAACCATATCGACATGTACATACTACCTCAATCAGCCTGACTAACCGGTGTCTGTATGTAGCCTCACTACTTTTATAGCCTCTCTACTGTTATAGCCTCTCTACTGTTATAGCCTCTCTACTGTTATAGCCTGTCTTTTTACTGTTGTTTTATTTCTGTACTTACCTATTGTTCACCATTAAGCCTAGCATTCAGCATGCAACATTTTCACAAAAACAAGAAAAGCATTCAAATAAAATCATTTACCTTTGAAGAACTTCAGATGTTTTCAATGAGGATACTCTCAGTTAGATAGCAAATGTTCAGTTTTTCCAAAAATATTATTTGTGTAGGAGAAATCGCTCCGTTTTGTTCATCACGTTTGGGTAAGAAAAAAAAAACTAAATTAAGTCATTACAACGCAAACTTTTTTCCAAATTAACTCCATAATATCGACAGAAACATGGCAAACGTTGTTTAGAATCAATCCTCAAGGTGTTTTTCACATATCTATCGATGATAAATCATTCGTGGCAGTTGACTTTCTCCTCTGAAGAAAATGGAAACGCGCATGGAGCTGGAGATTATGCAATCATTTCGACGGAGGACACCGGGCGGACACCTGGTAAATGTAGTCTCTTATGGTCAATCTTCCAATGATATGCCTACAAATACATCACAATGCTGCAGACACCTTGGGGAAACGACAGAAAGTGCAGGCTCATTCCTGGCGCATTCACAGCCATATAAGGAGACATTGGAACACAGCGCATTCAAAATCTGGACCATTTCCTGTATGAAATTTCATCTTGGTTTCGCCTGTAGCATTAGTTCTGGGGCACTCACAGATAATATCTTTGCAGTTTTGGAAACTTCAGAGTTTTTTTATTTCCAAAGCTGTCAATTACATGCATTGTCGAGCATCTTGTCGTGACAAAATATCTTGTTTAAAACGGGAACGTTTTTTTATCCCAAAATTAAAAGAGCGCCCCCTATCTCGAAGAAGTTAATGCAACATGTTTATTATTTATCCTCCATGGCCTATATATTGCCTTACCTCCCTAATCTTACTACATTTGCACACACTGTACAGCAATTTTTCTATTGTGTTATTGACTGTACGTTTGTTTATCCCATGTGTAACTCTACGTTGTTGTTTTTGTCGCACTGCTTTGCTTTATCTTGGCCAGGTCGCAGTTGTAAATGAGAACTTGTTCTCAACTGGCCGACCTGGTTAAATAAAGGTGAAATAAAGGTGAAATAAAGGTGAAATAACAAAATAAAAAGGCAGTAAGGTAGCAAAACGTAGATAAAGTCGAGGGGTCTGAATGAAGGCACTGTATCTTTGGTGTATCTTTGCTGTTTCTCTCCCTCTGTGGCCTTTCACTTCAAATGGAACCAGCTTCCAACATGGGGGACTGGAAGGTTTGAACCCACTTCCAACATGGGGGACTGGAAGGTTTGAACCCACTTCCAACATGGGGGACTGGAAGGTTTGAACCCACTTCCAACATGGGGGACTGGAAGGTTTGAACCCACTTCCAACATGGGGGACTGGAAGGTTTGAACCCACTTCCAACATGGGGGACTGGAAGGTTTGAACCCACTTCCAACATGGGGGACTGGAAGGTTTGAACCCACTTCCAACATGGGGGACTGGAAGGTTTGAACCCACTTCCAACATGGGGGACTGGAAGGTTTGAACCCACTTCCAACATGGGGGACTGGAAGGTTTGAACCAACATGAACCCACTTCCAACATGGGGACTGGAAGGTTTGAACCCACTTCCAACATGGGGGACTGGAAGGTTTGAACCCACTTCCAACATGGGGGACTGGAAGGTTTGAACCCACTTCCAACATGGGGGACTGGAAGGTTTGAACCCACTTCCAACATGGGGGACTGGAAGGTTTGAACCCACTTCCAACATGGGGGACTGGAAGGTTTGAACCCACTTCCAACATGAGGGACTGGAAGGTTTGAACCCACTTCCAACATGGGGGACTGGAAGGTTTGAACCCACTTCCAACATGGGGGACTGGAAGGTTTGAACCCACTTCCAACATGGGGGACTGGAAGGTTTGAACCCACTTCCAACATGGGGGACTGGAAGGTTTGAACCCACTTCCAACATGGGGGACTGGAAGGTTTGAACCCACTTCCAACATGGGGACTGGAAGGTTTGAACCCACTTCCAACTGGAAGGTTTGAACCCACATGGGGGACTGGAAGGTTTGAACCCACTTCCAACATGGGGGACTGGAAGGTTTGAACCCACTTCCAACATGGGGGACTGGAAGGTTTGAACCCACTTCCAACATGGGGGACTGGAAGGTTTGAACCCACTTCCTGGAAGGTTTGAACCCACTTCCAACATGGGGACTGGAAGGTTTGAACCCACTTCCAACATGGGGGACTGGAAGGTTTGAACCCACTTCCAACATGGGGGACTGGAAGGTTTGAACCCACTTCCAACCCCACTTCAACATGGGGGACTGGAAGGTTTGAACCCACTTCCATCATGGGGGACTGGAAGGTTTGAACCCACTTCCAACATGGGGGACTGGAAGGTTTGAACCCACTTCCAACATGGGGGACTGGAAGGTTTGAACCCACTTCCAACATGGGGGACTGGAAGGTTTGAACCCTTCCACATTGGAAGGTTTGAACCCAACATGGGGGACTGGAAGGTTTGAACCCACTTCCATCATGGGGGACTGGAAGGTTTGAACCCACTTCCATCATGGGGGACTGGAAGGTTTGAACCCACTTCCAACATGGGGGACTGGAAGGTTTGAACCCACTTCCAACATGGGGGACTGGAAGGTTTGAACCCACTTCCATCATGGGGGACTGGAAGGTTTGAACTGGAGCTTTTATCTCAGAAAAGACATGAAGGAAATCCTATGTAATCCTATGTAATTCTATGTAATCCTATGTAATTCTATGTAATTCTATGTAATCATGTGGGCAGTCAACTATCTGGAGCCGCTCATTCTAAAGAGATTCAGAAAGAGGTTGTAAGTGCTTTGATTTACCCTAAAATGGTGATAATCATTGAAGATGATGCAGATTAGAATATCAAAGGTGACACACAGATACATCTTCTCACAGAAACAAAACAGAGAATATATTACACCGTAGCAACAATACAAGAGAAGAGATTGTATTCATTCTAATGTGTTGTCGAGGCCTCAGTGCATTCAACATGACTTTGAGATGACACAGGGGCATTAGCATGAGCATAACCTGCAGCTGGCTGACTGATGCCCATCTATGATGTTTATTGCGTCAGCCAGCGAATCAGTCCCCATATCAGCACTGTGTTTATGAGCTGCATCTCCCCGTGGCGGGAGGCTTTGTTGTCCAGAAACATTTACTGGCACCGTGGGTGAAGTGGAAATGACAAGATGAAAAACAAAAGACTGGAGGCCACGTCAGGAGGAAGTGGGAGTCAACAGAGACACTCCAGGTGTTACGAAACGTACGACAACAACCATCGCAAATGCATTCTGTACACAACATGTTGCTTTGAAACAGAGCAGAATGACACAGGGTCATGTATGTGCCCGATTCTATATAGCCCGATTCTATATAGCCCGATTCTATATAGCCCGATTCTATATAGCCCGATTCTATATAGCCCGATTCTATATAGCCCGATTCTATATAGCCCGATTCTAAGTCAATCGAATGTGTCCTATTTTCCAAGTGTGCGGGTTTGAACTTGTCCTTTGGGAGCTCAGTTTTGATGCCAGAACCAGCACCTTGAAGGAGCTGTAGCTATATCCCAGAAGGAGAGAGAGGAGAGAGAAAGAGGAAGAATGGCCGCCAGCCCGGCAGGAATAAAGTCACGTAATCAGCATGCTTTTACTCAGGAGTCAATGAGTCAGTTCCAGCAGGCTCCGGGGACGTTCTCATGCGCCCCCTGGCCCTCCCGAGGTCAGATATTGGCCGTCTGTGAACATTCTAAACCTTCTAAACTGTCTAATCATCAGAGGCTGGGGACCCGGCGTGCCGCTAGGCTCTATCTTGAGACCCTTCCAGTATGTCGTTCTGCATCCCAATCAGCAGCCACACAATATAAATGTCACTGTCACTGAGGAACGCAATCTGTTTCTTCTGTTCTGCATGGCAGGCGGCGTGACGCGGCGCATATATGCCCAAACCAGCTGTGAGAGGCAGATATTAAAAAGCCGCAGAGGGAAACAATTTACACAGACTCATAAATGAAGCGGTGGCGGAATAATGCATTTTAATATCCGAGGCAGGGAGCTCAGGGCACGGCAGCAGCTGGGCGGCGAGTCAGAGAGGCACAGGCACTGGTGTCACCACCACCAAAGCCGGGGGCACCTGTCGAGACGGCTGCTTAGTGACACTTAGTGACACTTATGAGTGCACTGGGAAAAACTTTCATTATGGTGTAGGCTCTGGCCTAAATACCAAGGTATTTCTCTCTCAGTCTGTCTCTCTCTCTCCCTCTCTTTTCCCATCTCTCTCTCTCTCTATCTTCTTTTCCTATTTCTCTTTCTCTCTTTCTCTTTCTTTATCTCTCTTTCTCTCTTTCTCTCTCTGTCTCTCTCTCTCTCTCTCTCTCTCTCTCTCTCTCTCTCTCTCTCTCTCTCTCTCTCTCTCTCTCTCTCTCTCTCTCTCTCTCTCTCTCTCTCTCTCTCTCTCTCTCTCTCTCTCTCTCTCTCTCTCTCTCTCTCTCTCTCTCTCTCTCTTTCCCATATCTATTTCTCTCTGTCTCTCTCTGTCTCTCTCTGTGTCCCTCCCCCTCTCTCTCTTTCTGTTCCTGTCTCTCATTACCCTAAGAATGAAAGAATGAGTGTAGTGGGCCTGTGAACACGATGGGAACTACGGACATTAGCATGTGATTACAGAGCTGGAACACATAAACACATATTCAACAGTGTCTTTGATCAATGCTGCTTTACATAAAGGGATATTCAACATGAGCCACGCTGTAGAATCTACTTCTCATTACTCTTTTAATACAACTCACATACAGAAAGGCTTTTAGAAGAACCGACATCATATCTGACCAAAATAATAAAATGTTGTTTTCTGAGTAAATAATTATTCCCTGACTTACTAAGGATTGTGGGCAATATGGGAGGAGACACTTTGCCAGGTATAAGTGGCAGCAGGGTCGTATTCATTAGAGCACACCGTAACAAAGTGTTTTAAAATGGAACATTTAAACAAGAGTTTCTCATTACCCAGGTTGAGGTAGTCGTTCCCGTGTTCTTCTGTTTGCTGTATGTGTGAATACGACCCAGATCTCACACCTCCTCACTGACTATACATCACGATAAGAAGCTGCTTTAAATAACACAATGTAAACTCAGTGAAGAGGATAACCACGTTTCATTTGTTCTGGCCCAGAATTGGTTTGCATTACTATTCAATGTTTCATCAAATAATTGCTTTATATATATATATATATATATATATATAAAGCAATTATTTAAAAAAATACCTACAAGGGTCCTACATTTCCAAATCAAATTGTTAAAATGATACATTTTATGACCATCTTAAGACACCATATTTTAGCACAGAAGATATTGTGATCTAAGGGCTCAGGTGTACAGGGGTTTCAGGGCTCAGGTCAGGGCTCAGGTGTACAGGGGTTTCAGGGCTCAGGTCAGGGCTCAGGTGTACAGGGTTTCAGGGCTCAGGTGTAGAGGGTTTAAGGGCTCAGGTGTAGAGGGTTTAAGGGCTCAGGTGTACAGGGGTTTCAGGGCTCAGGTGTAGAGGGTTTCAGGGCTCAGGTGTACAGGGTTTCAGGGCTCAGGTGTACAGGGTTTAAGGGCTCAGGTGTACAGGGTTTCAGGGCTCAGGTGTACAGGGGTTTCAGGGCTCAGGTGTACAGGGGTTTCAGGGCTCAGGTGTACAGGGTTTCAGGGCTCAGGTGTACAGGGTTTCAGGGCTCAGGTGTACATGGGTTTCAGGGCTCAGGTGTAGAGGGTTTCAGGGCTCAGGTGTACAGGGGTTTAAGGGCTCAGGTGTACAGGGGTTTCAGGGCTCAGGTGTACAGGGGTTTCAGGGCACAGGTGTACAGGGGTTTCAGGGCTCAGGTTTACAGGGGTTTCAGGGCTCAGGTGTACAGGGGTTTAAGGGCACAGGTGTACAGGCGTTTCAGGGCTCAGGTGTACAGGGGTTTCAGGGCTCAGGTGAACAGGCGTTTCAGGGCTCAGGTGTACAGGGGTTTCAGGGCTCAGGTGTACAGGGGGTTCAGGGCTCAGGTGTACAGGGGTTTAAGGGCTCAGGTGTACAGGGGTTTCAGAGCTCAGGTGTACAGGGGTTTCAGGGCTCAGGTGTACAGGGGTTCAGGGCTCAGGTGTACAGGGGTTTAAGGGCTCAGGTGTACAGGGGTTTCAGGGCAAAGGTGTACAGGGGTTTAAGGGCTCAGGTGTACAGGGGTTTCAGGGCTCAGGTGTACAGGGGTTTCAGGGCACAGGTGTACAGGGGTTTAAGGGCTCAGGTGTACAGGGCTTTCAGGGCACAGGTGTACAGGGGTTTCAGGGCACAGGTGTACAGGGGTTTCAGAGCTCAGGTGTACAGGGGTTTCAGGGCACAGGTGTACAGGGGTTTCAGGTGGTGTACAGGGGTTTCAGGGCACAGGTGTACAGGGGTTTGTACAGGGGTTTCAGGACACAGGTGTACAGGGGGGCTTTACAGGGCAGGGCAGGTGTACAGGGGTTTCAGGGCACAGGTGTACAGGGGTTTCAGGGCACAGGTGTACAGGGGTTTCAGGACAGGTGTACAGGGGTTTCAGGGCTCAGGTGTACAGGGGTTTCAGGGCACAGGTGTACAGGGGTTTCAGGGCACAGGTGTACAGGGGTTTCAGGACACAGGTGTACAGGGGTTTCAGGGCACAGGTGTACAGGGGTTTCAGGGCACAGGTGTACAGGGGTTTCAGGGCACAGGTGTACAGGGGTTTCAGGTGCTTGCTCCCCTGTCACTTCCTTGTTTACCATAGTTGTTTAGCAGGATTTGTGGTGATATAGGGGAGATCCACGGCAGACACTGTGGTTGGTTTGAGCTAAGCCCCTGTCCTAGACTTAGATCCTTGCATCTCTCAGGAATCCCAGCACAACTCTTTGAGTTGCCGCCATTGTCCTTTGCAAGGCGGGGGACAGGGACAATCAATGGCAATCAAAAAACACACTAGTGATGGATGGACATATTGATGGACATTGACATTTTGTACTATATTTGTAAGGCAATGAAAGCGAACTGCCTTTTGGCACATGTTTATGAAGTATTTTTACTGTTGAAATGCAATGTTAGGCCACAGTCAAATCTGTTGATTTGATTTAACTGTGGGAAAAACAGACATTAGATAAGCACTGGACCACAATGTGACTTTGATTGAACTGAGACCGAAGAAGGGAAAGAAATGGAAATGAGAATGAATAGACTGGTAGTGGGTACATTCCTCTCTGCCCTGTGCATCTGTGACCATCATTCCAGATAATGACGGCATCCCAGTAGGACCAATCAGTGCGAAGTGAATCAGAATTGATTTAGTGCATTAATTACCGGCCAGTGTCACGGACAATATTTTACAAACTGATAAGCAAAAGCCGCACCAAGGGATCGTTTTGATGAATAGCGAGAGTTCAGTGGACGGGGGCACGTTTACGGTCGTAGGTTTTAATTTAATGGTAATCACTTTTAGGTGCCTGTAGGAGCAGCAAGGGTTTCATTTCACCCCAGGGACCCCTGCTCTGCACTTTGTCTGATGTGATCAGACAGACACACAGATACATACACACCTAATGGGGCTGGTGGGAGCAGCCATAGGAGGACGGGTTCATTGTAATGTCTGGAATGGAATAAATGGAACGCTATGAAACACATCAGAAATATGGAACACACGTGTTTTATTCCATTACATTAATTCCATTGCAGACATTACAATGAACCTATCCTTCTATAGTTCCTTCTACCAGCCTCCACTGACACAAGGTTCAGCTCTAATGGGGCCAACAGGTTAACACATCATCTCTATCAGGTTCAGATCTAATTATCTAACAGATCACCACATCCTCTCTATCAGGTTCAGCTCTAATTATCTAACAGGTCCACACATCATCTCTATCAGGTTCAGCTCTAATTATCTAACAGGTCAACACATCATCTCTATCAGGTTCAGATCTAATTATCTAACAGGTCACCACATCATCTCTATCAGGTTCAGTTCTAATTATCTAATCACCATCATCATCTTCTATCAGGTTCAGGTTCAGCTAATTATCTAACAGGTCACCACATCATCTCTATCAGGTTCAGTTCTAATTATCTAACAGGTCAACACATCATCTCTATCAGGTTCAGATCTAATTATCTAACAGGTCACCATCATCTCTATCAGGTTCAGCTCTAATTATCTAACAGGTCAACACATCATCTCTATCAGGTTCAGCTCTAATTATCTAACAGGTCACCACATCATCTCTATCAGGTTCAGGTTCAGCTCTAATTATCTAACAGGTCAACACATCATCTCTATCAGGTTCAGCTCTAATTATCTAACAGGTCACCACATCATCTCTATCAGGTTCAGCTCTAATTATCTAACAGGTCACCACATCATCTCTATCAGGTTCAGCTCTAATTATCTAACAGGTCACCACATCATCTCTATCAGGTTCAGCTCTAATTATCTAACAGGTCAACACATCATCTCTATCAGGTTCAGCTCTAATTATCTAACAGGTCACCACATCATCTCTATCAGGTTCAGCTCTAATTATCTAACAGGTCACCACATCATCTCTATCAGGTTCAGCTCTAATTATCTAACAGGTCACCACATCATCTCTATCAGGTTCAGCTCTAATTATCTAACAGGTCACCACATCATCTCTATCAGGTTCAGCTCTAATTATCTAACAGGTCACCACATCATCTCTATCAGGTTCAGCTCTAATTATCTAACAGGTCACCACATCATCTCTATCAGGTTCAGCTCTAATTATCTAACAGGTCACCACATCATCTCTATCAGGTTCAGCTCTAATTATCTAACAGGTCACCACATCATCTCTATCAGGTTCAGATCTAATTATCTAACAGGTCACACATCATCTCTATCAGGTTCAGATCTAATTATCTAACAGGTCACCACATCATCTCTATCAGGTTCAGATCTAATTATCTAACAGGTCAACATCATCATCTATCAGGTTCAGCTCTAATTATCTAACAGGTCACCACATCATCTCTATCAGGTTCAGCTCTAATTATCTAACAGGTCACCACATCATCTCTATCAGGTTCAGCTCTAATTATCTAACAGGTCACCACATCATCTCTATCAGGTTCAGCTCTAATTATCTAACAGGTCACCACATCATCTCTATCAGGTTCAGCTCTAATTATCTAACAGGTCACCACATCATCTCTATCAGGTTCAGCTCTAATTATCTAACAGGTCACCACATCATCTCTATCAGGTTCAGCTCTAATTATCTAACAGGTCACCACATCATCTCTATCAGGTTCAGATCTAATTATCTAACAGGTCACCACATCATCTCTATCAGGTTCAGATCTAATTATCTAACAGGTCACCACATCATCTCTATCAGGTTCAGCTCTAATTATCTAACAGGTCACCACATCATCTCTATCAGGTTCAGATCTAATTATCTAACAGGTCACCACATCATCTCTATCAGGTTCAGCTCTAATTATCTAACAGCTCACCACATCATCTCTATCAGGTTCAGCTCTAATTATCTAACAGGTCAACACATCATCTCTATCAGGTTCAGCTCTAATTATCTAACAGGTCACCACATCATCTCTATCAGGTTCAGATCTAATTATCTAACAGGTCACCACATCATCTCTATCAGGTTCAGTTCTAATTATCTAACAGCTCACCACATCATCTCTATCAGGTTCAGATCTAATTATCTAACAGGTCACCACATCATCTCTATCAGGTTCAGCTCTAATTATCTAACAGGTCACCACATCATCTCTATCAGGTTCAGATCTAATTATCTAACAGGTCACCACATCATCTCTATCAGGTTCAGATCTAATTATCTAACAGGTCACCATCATCTCTATCAGGTTCAGCTCTAATTATCTAACAGGTCACCACATCATCTCTATCAGGTTCAGCTCTAATTATCTAACAGGTCACCACATCATCTCTATCAGGTTCAGCTCTAATTATCTAACAGGTCAACACATCATCTCTATCAGGTTCAGCTCTAATTATCTAACAGGTCACCACATCATCTCTATCAGGTTCAGATCTAATTATCTAACAGGTCACCACATCATCTCTATCAGGTTCAGCTCTAATTATCTAACAGGTCAACACATCATCTCTATCAGGTTCAGCTCTAATTATCTAACAGGTCAACACATCATCTATATCAGGTTCAGGTCTAATTATCTAACAGGTCACCACATCATCTCTATCAGGTTCAGCTCTAATTATCTAACAGGTCACCACATCATCTATATCAGGTTCAGTTCTAATTATCTAACAGGTCACCACATCATCTCTATCAGGTTCAGCTCTAATTATCTAACAGGTCACCACATCATCTCTATCAGGTTCAGATCTAATTATCTAACAGCTCACCACATCATCTCTATCAGGTTCAGTTCTAATTATCTAACAGGTCACCACATCATCTCTATCAGGTTCAGCTCTAATTATCTAACAGGTCACCACATCATCTCTATCAGGTTCAGCTCTAATTATCTAACAGGTCACCACATCATCTCTATCAGGTTCAGCTCTAATTATCTAACAGGTCACCACATCATCTCTATCAGGTTCAGCTCTAATTATCTAACAGGTCAACACATCATCTCTATCAGGTTCAGCTCTAATTATCTAACAGGTCAACACATCATCTCTATCAGGTTCAGATCTAATTATCTAACAGGTCACCACATCATCTCTATCAGGTTCAGTTCTAATTATCTAACAGGTCCACACATCATCTCTATCAGGTTCAGTTCTAATTATCTAACAGGTCAACACATCATCTCTATCAGGTTCAGATCTAATTATCTAACAGGTCACCACATCATCTCTATCAGGTTCAGTTCTAATTATCTAACAGGTCACCACATCATCTCTATCAGGTTCAGCTCTAATTATCTAACAGGTCAACACATCATCTCTATCAGGTTCAGTTCTAATTATCTAACAGGTCACCACATCATCTCTATCAGGTTCAGTTCTAATTATCTAACAGGTCACCACATCATCTCTATCAGGTTCAGTTCTAATTATCTAACAGGTCAACACATCATCTCTATCAGGTTCAGTTCTAATTATCTAACAGGTCACCACATCATCTCTATCAGGTTCAGCTCTAATTATCTAACAGGTCACCACATCATCTCTATCAGGTTCAGCTCTAATTATCTAACAGGTCACCACATCATCTCTATCAGGTTCAGCTCTAATTATCTAACAGGTCACCACATCATCTCTATCAGGTTCAGCTCTAATTATCTAACAGGTCACCACATCATCTCTATCAGGTTCAGCTCTAATTATCTAACAGGTCAACACATCATCTCTATCAGGTTCAGATCTAATTATCTAACAGGTCACCACATCATCTCTATCAGGTTCAGCTCTAATTATCTAACAGGTCAACACATCATCTCTATCAGGTTCAGATCTAATTATCTAACAGGTCACCACATCATCTCTATCAGGTTCAGCTCTAATTATCTAACAGGTCACCACATCATCTCTATCAGGTTCAGCTCTAATTATCTAACAGGTCACCACATCATCTCTATCAGGTTCAGCTCTAATTATCTAACAGGTCACCACATCATCTCTATCAGGTTCAGCTCTAATTATCTAACAGGTCACCACATCATCTCTATCAGGTTCAGCTCTAATTATCTAACAGGTCACCACATCATCTCTATCAGGTTCAGATCTAATTATCTAACAGGTCAACACATCATCTCTATCAGGTTCAGCTCTAATTATCTAACAGGTCACCACATCATCTCTATCAGGTTCAGCTCTAATTATCTAACAGGTCACCACATCATCTCTATCAGGTTCAGATCTAATTATCTAACAGGTCAACACATCATCTCTATCAGGTTCAGTTCTAATTATCTAACAGGTCACCACATCATCTCTATCAGGTTCAGCTCTAATTATCTAACAGGTCACCACATCATCTCTATCAGGTTCAGCTCTAATTATCTAACAGGTCAACACATCATCTCTATCAGGTTCAGCTCTAATTATCTAACAGGTCACCACATCATCTCTATCAGGTTCAGCTCTAATTATCTAACAGGTCACCACATCATCTCTATCAGGTTCAGCTCTAATTATCTAACAGGTCACCACATCATCTCTATCAGGTTCAGCTCTAATTATCTAACAGGTCAACACATCATCTCTATCAGGTTCAGCTCTAATTATCTAACAGGTCAACACATCATCTCTATCAGGTTCAGCTCTAATTATCTAACAGGTCAACACATCATCTCTATCAGGTTCAGCTCTAATTATCTAACAGGTCAACACATCATCTCTATCAGGTTCAGATCTAATTATCTAACAGGTCACACATCATCTCTATCAGGTTCAGCTCTAATTATCTAACAGGTCAACACATCATCTCTATCAGGTTCAGCTCTAATTATCTAACAGGTCACCACATCATCTCTATCAGGTTCAGCTCTAATTATCTAACAGGTCACCACATCATCTCTATCAGGTTCAGCTCTAATTATCTAACAGGTCACCACATCATCTCTATCAGGTTCAGCTCTAATTATCTAACAGGTCACCACATCATCTCTATCAGGTTCAGCTCTAATTATCTAACAGGTCACCACATCATCTCTATCAGGTTCAGCTCTAATTATCTAACAGGTCACCACATCATCTCTATCAGGTTCAGCTCTAATTATCTAACAGGTCACCACATCGTCTCTATCAGGTTCAGCTCTAATTATCTAACAGGTCACCACATCATCTCTATCAGGTTCAGCTCTAATTATCTAACAGGTCACCACATCATCTCTATCAGGTTCAGTTCTAATTATCTAACAGGTCACCACATCATCTCTATCAGGTTCAGCTCTAATTATCTAACAGGTCACCACATCATCTCTATCAGGTTCAGCTCTAATTATCTAACAGGTCACCACATCATCTCTATCAGGTTCAGATCTAATTATCTAACAGGTCACCACATCATCTATATCAGGTTCATATCTAATTATCTAACAGGTCACCACATCATCTCTATCAGGTTCAGATCTAATTATCTAACAGGTCACCACATCATCTCTATCAGGTTCAGCTCTAATTACGTATCTAACTGGTCAACACAGCTCGAGGGCGGGAGACCCACAGACCCCCGTAATGAGCATCAGCACAGCTGATGCACACAATTAAGAAACGCCCTTGGAGAGTGGACACCAACATACCTCACACCCACATACTGCACACCCACATACCTCACACCCACATACTGCACACCCACATACTGCACACCCACATACCTCACACCCACATACTGCACACACACATATTGCACACACACATACTGCACTGGGGCCCAAGACAATATACATGTTGGAATCCATTTGAGACAGCTCGTCCCAGTGGCATTGACATTGTGCATTGACTCCTCCAACCAATCTATATTAAAGGCCCAGTGCAGTCAAAAACGTTATTCTCCTGTGTTTTATATATATTTCCATACTATGAGGTTGGAATAATACTGTGAAATTTATAATAATGTCCTTTCAGTATAAGTGCTGTTTGAAACAAAAGCCTGATTGTTTATTTTTTATTTAACCAGGCAAGTCAGTTAAGAACATATTCTTATTTACTATGACGGCCTAACAGTGGGTTAACTGCTTTGTTCAGGGACAGAATAACAGATTTCTACCTTGCAGGCTCTGAAATTCGATCTAGCAACCATTCAGTTAGTGGCCCAATGCTCTAACCACTAGGCTACCTGCCTCCCTCCTCTAACCACTAGGCTACCTGCCTCCCCCCTCTAACCACTAGGCTACCTGCCTCCCTCCTCTAACCACTAGGCTACCTGCCTCCCCCCTCTAACCACTAGGCTACCTGCCTCCCCCCTCTAACCACTAGGCTACCTGCCTCCCCTCTAACCACTAGGCTACCTGCCTCCCCCTCTAACCACTAGGCTACCTGCCTCCCCTCTAACCACTAGGCTACCTGCCTCCCCTCTAACCACTAGGCTACCTGCCTCCCCCTCTAACCACTAGGCTACCTGCCTCCCCCTCTAACCACTAGGCTACCTGCCTCTAACCACTAGGCTACCTGCCTCCCCCCTCTAACCACTAGGCTACCTGCCTCCCCTCTAACACTAGGCTACCTGCCTCCCCCTCTAACCACTAGGCTACCTGCCTCCCTCTCTAACCACTAGGCTACCTGCCTCTCCTTAACCAACAGGCTCACCACATCATCTCTATTACTAGGTTACCTGCCTCCCCCTCTAACCACTAGGCTACCTGCCTCCCCTCTAACCACTAGGCTACCTGCCTCCCAGCTCTAACCACTAGGCTACCTGCCTCCCCCCTCTAACCACTAGGCTACCTGCCTCCCCGCTCTAACCACTAGGCTACCTGCCTCCCCTCTAACCACTAGGCTACCTGCCTCCCCTAACCACTAGGCTACCTGCCTCCCCCTCTAACCACTAGGCTACCTGCCTCCCCCTCTAACCACTAGGCTACCTGCCTCCCCTCTAACCACTAGGCTACCTGCCTCCCCCTCTAACCACTAGGCTACCTGCCTCCCCTCTAACCACTAGGCTACCTGCCTCCCCCTCTAACCACTAGGCTACCTGCCTCCCCTCTAACCACTAGGCTACCTGCCTCCCCCTCTAACCACTAGGCTACCTGCCTCCCCTCTAACCACTAGGCTACCTGCCTCCCCCTCTAACCACTAGGCTACCTGCCTCCCCCTCTAACCACTAGGCTACCTGCCTCCCCTTATCCAACAGGTCACCTGCATCATCTCTAACCACTAGGCTACAGCCTTAACCATCTAACAGGTCAACACATCATCTAACCACTAGGTTCAGCTCTAATTATCCACTGAGGTCACCACATCATGATATCCACTAGGTTCTGCCTCCCTCCTCTAACACTAGGCTACCTGCCTCCCCCTCAGGTAACCACTAGGCTAACAGGTCCCCATCAACCACTGGCTATCTGGTTCAGTCTAACCATCTAACAGGTTTGACTCATCTCTAACCACTGGTTCTGTTTCCTTAACCAACAGGTCACCACATCATCTCTATCCAGGGCTCAGGTTTCCTCATGGCCAACAGGTTTGACTCCACAATAAGATGGGTTCAGGCTGCCTCCCACCTCTAACCACTAAGCTACCTGCCTCCTCCTCTAACCACTGAGGCTCAGCCTCCCTCCTCTAACCACTAGGTTACCTGACTCATCAATAAGACTGGGCTCTGCCTTCCTCTAACCACTACATACCTGCCTCCCTATAGGCTACCTGCCTCCCCTCTAACCACTAGGCTACCAGCCTCCCTCCTCTAACCACTATCATACCTGCCTCCCCTCTAACCACTAGGCTAATGCCTCCCCCTCTAACACTGGGCTACCTGCCTCCCCTCTAACCACTAGGCTACCTGTCCCCTCTAACCACTAGGCTCCTGCCTCCCCTCTAACCACTAGGCTACCATCCCCTCTAACCACTGAGGCAGCTGGTTTCTAACCACTGGCTAACTGCATCATCTCTAACCACTAGGCTGGGAGGCTGTTTCCCTCCTCTAACCACTATCTCTATCTGCCTCCCTCCTCTAACCACTAGGGCCTGCCTCCCCCTCTATCCACTAGGCTACCTTGCCTAGACAACCACTAGGCTAGGCTGTTCCCCTCTAACCATTAGGCTACCTGCCTCCCTCCTCATGTCACTAGGCTACCTGCCTCCCCTCTAACACTAGGCACCACATCCCCTCTAACCACTAGGCTACCTGCCTCCCCTCTTTCATTAGGCTACCTGCCTCCTCCTCTAACCACTGTATACCTGCCTCCCCTCTAACCACTAGGCTACCTGCCTCCCCTCTAACCATAGGCTACCTGCCTCCCCCTCTAGCTGGCCACAGTTTGACTACCACTAGGCTACCTGCCTCCCCATAACCATCTAACTGGTCCCCTCATCCACTAGGTTTGCCTAGACAATCTAACCACTGGGCTACCTGCTCATCCTCTAAGCACAGGCTAGCTGCCTATCTAACTAACCACTAGGCTACCTGCCTCCCTCCTCTAACACTCATCTGTATGGTTCAGGGCTAATTATTAACAGGTTCCTCCCCCATCCTAACCACTAGGTTTACTAGACCCCTCTAACCATGGGCTACCTGTTTCCCTCCTCTAACCACTAGGCTAATGCCTCCCTCCTGAGGGCTGGCTTCTCCTCCCCAACTAACCACTAGGCTTGGGAGTCTCCCTTAACCACTAGGCTACCTGCCTCCCTCTAACCACTGTGTATGCTAGGGCTCTAACCATGGGCTACCTGCCTCTAACAATAAGATGGGCTAGGCTGCCTCCCCTTAACCACTAGGCTAATGCCTGAGGGCTGGTTTCCCACTAGGCTATCTGCCTCCCCTCTAACCACTAGGCTACCTGCCTCAACCACATCCTCTAATACTAGGCTATGAGCTGGTTTCCTATGGCCAACTAGGTTTGACCTGCAATAAGATGGGAGGCTGTTTCAGGCTAACGCCTCCCCCTAACCATAATGTGTCCCCTCTAACCACTAGGCTGGTTTCCTCATGGCCTAACCACTTTACTAGACAATAAGATGGGAGGCTTTCATTGCCTCCCTCTAACCACTAGGCTACATAATCTAACCAACAGGCTACCTGGTCCTCCTCTAACCACTGGCTACCTGTTTGACTAGACAATAAGATGGGACCTGTTTCATTATCATCTAACCACTAGGCTACCTGCCTGTCCTCTAACCACTAGGCTGGTTTCCCCTCTAACCACTAGGCTACAGCCTCCCCTCTAACTAGGCAACCTGGGATCTGTAACCACTAGGCTACAGCCTCCCTCCTCTAACCACTGAGGCTGGTCCCTTCCTCTAACCACTAGGCTACCTGCCTCCCCTCTAACCACTAGGCTACCTGCCTCCCTCCTCTAAGATGGGCTAGATGCCTTTCATCCTCTAACCACTAGGCACCTGCATCATGTCTAACCACTAAGGGCCTGGTTTCTAACCACTAGGCTACCTGGTTCCTATCACTAGACAATAAGATGGGCTACCTGTCATCTAACCACTAGGCTCCTGCCTAATTATCTAACCACTGGTTTCCTCATGGCCCTCATCTCTAACCACTAGGTTTCTAACCACTGGGAGGCTACCTGCCTCCCTCTTCTAACCACTAGGCTACCTGCCTGGTTTCTAACTGGCTACCTGTTTCCCCTCTAAGATGGGGAGGCTGTTTCATTAACGTCCTCTCTAACCACTATGAGGCTGGTTTCCATCCCAACGGTTTGACTAACAATAAGATGGGAGGCTGCCTCCCCGTCCAACCACTAGGCTACCTGCCTCCTCCCAACGGTCTAACCACTAGGCTACCTGCCTCCCCTCTACTAACCACTAGGCTACCTGGTTCCCCATCTAACCACTTGACTAGACAATAAGATGGGAGGCTGTTTCATTAACGGCTACCTGCAGCTCTAATTAACCACTAGGCTACCTGTGTATAGGCTAGGGCTGGTTTCCTCATGGCCAATTTTGACTAGACAATAAGATGGGAGGCTGTTTCTTAACTCCTCTCTAATGTGTACTGAGGGCTGGTTCCCCCTCTAACCACTAGGCTACCTGGTTCTAACCACTAGGCTACCTGACAATAAGATCCTCCTTCTAACCACTACAGTGTATAGGGCTGGTTTCTCCCCGGTTTGACTAACATACCTGCCTCCCTCCTCTAACCACTGGCTACCTGCATCTAACCACTAGATGGGACCTGTTTCCCCTCAACCACTAGGCTAGGGCTGGTTTCCTCCTGGCCAACCACTAGGCAATAAGATGGGAGGCTGTTTCAAAGTGATTTGATATTGAGATGAAAACGGCTGCATTGGACCTTTAATATCATCAGCCGTTACTATGGTTGCTATCAGCAGTTACTATCCAGATGAGTCACTGTGATAATGATATGACTGTGGTTCTGCTCCTAGATATGTTTCATGGAGACAAGGTATTGGATAAGATGATTGACAGGAATAACATTTAGTTGTTATGTAGCCATCGTTGTTAACGTGCTGCTAACGTCCTGGTTTCCTCATGGCCAACGGTTTGACTAGACAATAAGATGGGAGGCTGTTTCATTAACGTCCTCTACATAATGTGTATGAGGGCTGGTTTCCTCATGGCCAACGGTTTGACTAGACAATAAGATGGGAGGCTGTTTCATTAACGTCCACTACATAATGTGTATGAGGGCTGGTTTCCTCATGGCCAACGGTTTGACTAGACAATAAGATGGGAGGCTGTTTCATTAACGTCCTCTACATAATGTGTATGAGGGCTGGTTTCCTCATGGCCAACGGTTTGACTAGACAATAAGATGGGAGGCTGTTTCATTAACGTCCTCTACATAATGTGTATGAGGGCTGGTTTCCTCATGGCCAACGGTTTGACTAGACAATAAGATGGGAGGCTGTTTCATTAACGTCCTCTACATAATGTGTATGAGGGCTGGTTTCCTCATGGCCAACAGTTTGACTAGACAATAAGATGGGAGGCTGTTTCATTAACGTCCTCTACATAATGTGTATGAGGGCTGGTTTCCTCATGGCCAACGGTTTGACTAGACAATAAGATGGGAGGCTGTTTCATTAACGTCCACTACATAATGTGTATGAGGGCTGGTTTCCTCATGGCCAACGGTTTGACTAGACAATAAGATGGGAGGCTGTTTCATTAACGTCCACTACATAATGTGTATGAGGGCTGGTTTCCTCATGGCCAACGGTTTGACTAGACAATAAGATGGGAGGCTGTTTCATTAACGTCCACTACATAATGTGTATGAGGGCTGGTTTCCTCATGGCCAACGGTTTGACTAGACAATAAGATGGGAGGCTGTTTCATTAACGTCCTCTACATAATGTGTATGAGGGCTGGTTTCCTCATGGCCAACGGTTTGACTAGACAATAAGATGGGAGGCTGTTTCATTAACGTCCTCTACATAATGTGTATGAGGGCTGGTTTCCTCATGGCCAACGGTTTGACTAGACAATAAGATGGGAGGCTGTTTCATTAACGTCCTCTACATAATGTGTATGAGGGCTGGTTTCCTCATGGCCAACGGTTTGACTAGACAATAAGATGGGAGGCTGTTTCATTAACGTCCTCTACATAATGTGTATGAGGGCTGGTTTCCTCATGGCCAACGGTTTGACTAGACAATAAGATGGGAGGCTGTTTCATTAACGTCCTCTACATAATGTGTATGAGGGCTGGTTTCCTCATGGCCAACGGTTTGACTAGACAATAAGATGGGAGGCTGTTTCATTAACGTCCTCTACATAATGTGTATGAGGGCTGGTTTCCTCATGGCCAACGGTTTGACTAGACAATAAGATGGGAGGCTGTTTCATTAACGTCCTCTACATAATGTGTATGAGGGCTGGTTTCCTCATGGCCAACGGTTTGACTAGACAATAAGATGGGAGGCTGTTTCATTAACGTCCTCTACATAATGTGTATGAGGGCTGGTTTCCTCATGGCCAACGGTTTGACTAGACAATAAGATGGGAGGCTGTTTCATTAACGTCCACTACATAATGTGTATGAGGGCTGGTTTCCTCATGGCCAACGGTTTGACTAGACAATAAGATGGGAGGCTGTTTCATTAACGTCCTCTACATAATGTGTATGAGGGCTGGTTTCCTCATGGCCAACGGTTTGACTAGACAATAAGATGGGAGGCTGTTTCATTAACGTCCTCTACATAATGTGTATGAGGGCTGGTTTCCTCATGGCCAACAGTTTGACTAGACAATAAGATGGGAGGCTGTTTCATTAACGTCCACTACATAATGTGTATGAGGGCTGGTTTCCTCATGGCCAACGGTTTGACTAGACAATAAGATGGGAGGCTGTTTCATTAACGTCCACTACATAATGTGTATGAGGGCTGGTTTCCTCATGGCCAACAGTTTGACTAGACAATAAGATGGGAGGCTGTTTCATTAACGTCCACTACATAATGTGTATGAGGGCTGGTTTCCTCATGGCCAACGGTTTGACTAGACAATAAGATGGGAGGCTGTTTCATTAACGTCCTCTACATAATGTGTATGAGGGCTGGTTTCCTCATGGCCAACAGTTTGACTAGACAATAAGATGGGAGGCTGTTTCATTAACGTCCTCTACATAATGTGTATGAGGGCTGGTTTCCTCATGGCCAACGGTTTGACTAGACAATAAGATGGGAGGCTGTTTCATTAACGTCCTCTACATAATGTGTATGAGGGCTGGTTTCCTCATGGCCAACGGTTTGACTAGACAATAAGATGGGAGGCTGTTTCATTAACGTCCTCTACATAATGTGTATGAGGGCTGGTTTCCTCATGGCCAACAGTTTGACTAGACAATAAGATGGGAGGCTGTTTCATTAACGTCCTCTACATAATGTGTATGAGGGCTGGTTTCCTCATGGCCAACGGTTTGACTAGACAATAAGATGGGAGGCTGTTTCATTAACGTCCACTACATAATGTGTATGAGGGCTGGTTTCCTCATGGCCAACAGTTTGACTAGACAATAAGATGGGAGTCTGTTTCATTAACGTCCTCTACATAATGTGTATGAGGGCTGGTTTCCTCATGGCCAACAGTTTGACTAGACAATAAGATGGGAGGCTGTTTCATTAACGTCCACTACATAATGTGTATGAGGGCTGGTTTCCTCATGGCCAACAGTTTGACTAGACAATAAGATGGGAGGCTGTTTCATTAACGTCCACTACATAATGTGTATGAGGGCTGGTTTCCTCATGGCCAACAGTTTGACTAGACAATAAGATGGGAGGCCGTTTCATTGTAATGTGGTCTGTCTGGATGTCCTTCTGTCAGGGTTGATGTCATTCCCCCAGGCCCTTCAGGACAGAAACACAAACACACAGGGTAGTATAGGGACATCCACAGTGACAGGGACCGGGACAATCTCAGAATCCCTGCATCTCAACACTTCTAACCCAACTCCCAAATCAACTCATTAATACATGGAATCATCCAGACCTGGGCCAAAACACTTACTCATTTTAGTGTAATTGTCACACCCTGATCATAGAGAGCCTCTCTATTTTGGTTAGGTCGGGGTGTGACTGGGGTGGTGTTCCTATCTAGGTGTTTTATTTCTATGTTGGCCTGGTATTGTTCCCAATCAGAGGCAGCTGTTTATCATTGTGTCTGATTGGGGATCATATTTAGTCAGCCATTTCCCCTCTGTGTCTTGTGGGATCTTGTTTCTGTGTAGTTGACTGTGAGCACTGCATGAGCTTCAAGTGTCCTGTATTCTTTAGTGTTTTTCTTGTGTGTTTCACTCCAATAAATATGTGGAACCCAGATCACGCTGCAATTTGTTCCGAGTATGCTTCCAATGACGATCGTGACAGTAAAATGTGTTTTTTAAATAGTCACAAATAAAACGTATGTTATGTCATTATTTCATTTGAGTACACCTGTAGGCCTATTGTATCGGTGGTCAATGTAGCCTCAGAGGACACAACCCCAATCATGATCTGGAAACCTTCCATGTTTTTTCTCATATTGAGGTCATGGAAGATTACCCGAGAGAAGTTAAGTCTTGATGTTGAGTGTTGATGAGGTCATGGCCATCTCACTCCTAGTGCCACCGCTCCACTACCGTTTTGTCCTCTGTCCCCCTCTGTGTTGTCCTCTGTCCCCCTCTGTGTTGTCCTCTGTCCCCCTCGGTGTTGTCCTCTGTCCCCCTCTGTCCCCCTCTGTGTTGTCCTCTGTCCCCCTCTGTGTTGTCCTCTGTCCCCCTCTGTGTTGTCCTCTGTCCTCCTCTGTGTTGTCCTCTATCCTCCTCTGTGTTGTCCTCTGTCCCCTCTGTGTTGTCCTCTGTGTTGTCCTCTGTCCCCCTCTGTGTTGTCCTCTGTCCCCCTCGGTGTTGTCCTCTGTCCCCCTCTGTGTTGTCCTCTGTCCCCCTCTGTCCCCCTCTGTGTTGTCCTCTGTCCCCCTCTGTTTGTCCTCTGTCCCCCTCTCTGTTGTCCTCTGTCCCCCTCTGTGTTGTCCTCTGTCCCCCTCTGTGTTGCCCTCTGTCCCCCTCTGTGTTGTCCTCTATCCTCCTCTGTGTTGTCCTCTGTCCCCCTCTGTGTTGTCCTCTGTCCCCCTCTGTGTTGTCCTCTATCCTCCTCTGTGTTGTCCTCTGTCCCCCTCTGTGTTGTCCTCTGTCCCCCTCTGTGTTGTCCTCTGTCCCCCTCTGTGTTGTCCTCTGTCCCCCTCTGTGTTGTCCTCTGTCCCCCTCTGTGTTGTCCTCTGTCCCCCTCTGTGTTGTCCTCTGTCCCCCTCTGTGTTGTCCTCTGTCCCCCTCTGTGTTGTCCTCTATCCTCCTCTGTGTTGTCCTCTGTCCCCCTCTGTGTTGTCCTCTGTCCCCTCTGTGTTGTCCTCTGTCCCCCTCTGTGTTGTCCTCTGTCCCCCTCTGTGTTGTCCTCTGTCCCACTCTGTGTTGTCCTCTATCCTCCTCTGTGTTGTCCTCTGTCCCCCTCCTCTGTCCCCCTCTGTGTTGTCCTCTATCCTCCTCTGTGTTGTCCTCTATCCTCCTCTGTGTTGTCCTCTGTCCCCCTCTGTGTTGTCCTCTGTCCTCCTCTGTGCCCTCTATCCCCTGTGTTGTCCTCTCTATCCCCCTCTGTGTTGTCCTCTGTCCCCTCTGTGTTGTCCTCTATCCTCCTCTGAGTTGTCCTCTGTCCCCTCTGTGTTGTCCTCTATCCTCCTCTGAGTTGTCCTCTATCCTCCTCTGAGTTGTCCTCTGTCCCCCTCTGTGTTGTCCTCTATCCTCCTCTGTGTTGTCCTCTATCCTCCTCTGAGTTGTCCTCTGTCCCCCTCTGTGTTGTCCTCTATCCTCTTCTGTGTTGTCCTCTATCCTCCTCTGTGTTGTCCTCTATCCTCCTCTGAGTTGTCCTCTGTCCCCTCTGTGTTGTCCTCTATCCTCCTCTGTGTTGTCCTCTATCCTCTTCTGTGTTGTCCTCTATCCTCCTCTGTGTTGTCCTCTATCCTCCTCTGAGTTGTCCTCTGTCCCCCTCTGTGTGTCCTCTGTCCTCCTCTGTGTTGTCCTCTATCCTCTTCTGTGTTGTCCTCTATCCTCCTCTGTGTTGTCCTCTATCCTCTTCTGTGTTGTCCTCTATCCTCCTCTGTGTTGTCCTCTATCCTCCTCTGTGTTGTCCTCTATCCTCCTCTGCGTTGTCCTCTATACTCCTCTGCTTGTCCTCTATCTCCTCTGTTGTCCTCTATCCTCCTCTGAGTTGTCCTCTATCCTCCTCTGAGTTGTTCTCTATCCTCCTCCGAGTTGTCCTCTATACCTCCTCTGTGTTGTCCTCTATCCTCCTCTGTGTTGTCCTCTATCCTCCTCTGAGTTGTCCTCTATCCTCCTCTGAGTTGTCCTCTATCCTCCTCTGTGTTGTCCTCTATCCTCCTCTGAGTTGTCCTCTATCCTCCTCTGAGTTGTCCTCTATCCTCCTCTGAGTTGTCCTCTATCCTCCTCTGTGTTGTCCTCTATCCTCCTCTGTGTTGTCCTCTATCCTCCTCTGTGTTGTCCTCTATCCTCCTCTGTGTTGTCCTCTATCCTCCTCTGTGTTGTCCTCTATCCTCCTCTGTGTTGTCCTCTATCCTCCTCTGTGTTGTCCTCTATCCTCCTCTGTGTTGTCCTCTATCCTCCTCTGTGTTGTCCTCTATCCTCCTCTGTGCTGTCCTCTATCCTCCTCTGTGTTGTCCTCTATACTCCTCTGTGTTGTCCTCTATACCCCTCTGTGTTGTCCTCTATCCTCCTCTGTGTTGTCCTCTATCCTCCTCTGTGTTGTCCTCTATCCTCCTCTGTGTTGTCCTCTATCCTCTTCTGTGTTGTCCTCTATCCTCCTCTGTGTTGTCCTCTATCCTCCTCTGTGTTGTCCTCTATCCTCCTCTGTGTTGTCCTCTGTGTTGTCCTCTATAGTCCTCTGTGTTGTCCTCTATCCTCCTCTGTGTTGTCCTCTGTCCTCCTCTGTGTTGTCCTCTATCCTCCTCTGTGTTGTCCTCTGTCCCCCTCTGTGTTGTCCTCTGTCCCCCTCTGTGTTGTCCTCTATCCTCCTCTGTGTTGTCCTCTATCCTCCTCTGTGTTGTCCTCTGTCCCCCTCTGTGTTGTCCTCTATCCTCCTCTGTGTTGTCCTCTATCCTCCTCTGTGTTGTCCTCTATCCTCCTCTGTGTTGTCCTCTATCCTCCTCTGTGTTGTCCTCTATCCTCCTCTGTGTTGTCCTCTGTCCTCCTCTGTGTTGTCCTCTGTCCCCCTCTGTGTTGTCCTCTGTCCTCCTCTGTGTTGTCCTCTGTCCCCCTCTGTGCTGTCCTCTGTCCTCCTCTGTGTTGTCCTCTGTCCCCCTCTGTGCTGTCCTCTGTCCTCCTCTGTGTTGTCCTCTGTCCCCCTCTGTGTTGTCCTCTGTCCTCCTCTGTGTTGTCCTCTATCCTCCTCTGAGTTGTCCTCTATCCTCCTCTGTCTTGTCCTCTATCCTCCTCTGCTTTGTCCTCTATCCTCCTCTGCGTTGTCCTGTAGACCACACTATCTACATCGAGAGCTTTCATCTGTATTTTTAGTAGCTGTCTACATACCACCACAGACCGATGCTGGCACTAAAACCACACTCAATGTATGTATACCGCCATAAGCAATGTCACGGCAGATTTCCTCCTCTTCGTCTGAAGCAGGGATCGGACCAATACGCAGCGTAGTTTGTGCTCAACATGTTTTAATTAAAGACGATGACGTGAACACTACACAAAATAACAAACGTGGCACAACCAAAACAGTCCTATCTGGTGCAGAGAACACAAAGACAGAAGACAATCACCCTCAAAGTACCCACAGAATATGGCTGCCTAAATATGGTTCCCAATCAGAGACAACGATAGACAGCTGCCTCTAATTGAGAAGCAATCTAGGCAACCATAGACATACAAAATACCTAGAACGGGGACAGCCCCATAAACATACAAAACCCCTAGACAAGACAAAAAACACATACATCACCCATGTCACACCCTGACCTAACCAACATAATAAGGAAATCAATGAATACTAAGGTCAGGGTGTGACAAGCAAACAGGAAAACTCTCATCCAGAGGCGACGCTCCTAGTGGTCGGGGACTTTAATGTAGGGAAACTTAAATCAGTTTTACCTCATTTCAATCAGCATGTTAAATGTGCAGTCAGAGGGAAAAAACTCTAGACCACCGTTACTCCACACAGAGATGCGTACAATGCTCTCCCTCGCCCTCTATTTGGCAAATCTGACCATAACTCTATCCTCCTGATTCCTGCTTACAAGCAAAAATTGAATCAGGAAGCACCAGTGGTCAGATGAAGCAGATGCTAAGCTCAGTTACTAGTCCAACGCTCTAACCACTAGGCTACCCTGCCTGTTGCTAAGCTACAGGACGGTTTTTGTTGTTTTATTAAACATTTCACCTGCACCTGCTTCCCGACTCACAGCTCCGTTATTACAGACCCACTCCAATTTGCATACCACCCCAACCGATCCACAGATGATGCAATCTCTATTGCACTCCACACTGACCTTTCACACCTGCACAAAAGGATCACCTATGTGAGAATGCTATTCATTGACTACAGCTCTGTGTTCAACACCATAGTGCCCTCAAAGCTCAATCACTAAGCTAAAGACCCTGGAACTAAACCCCTCCCTCTGCAAATGGATCCTGTACTTCCTGACGGGCCGCCCCCAGGTGGTAAGGGTAGGTAACAACCCATCCGTCTTGCTGATCCTCAACACAGGAGCCCCTCAGGGGTGCATGCTCAGTCCCCTCCTGTACTTCCTGTTCACTCATGACTGCACGGCCAGGCATGACTCCAACACCATCATTAAGTATGCCGATAACACAACGATGAGACAGCCTATAGGGAGGAGGTCAGAGACCTCCCTTGTTGTCCTTGGTGCAAGGACAACAACCTCTCCCTCAACGTGATCAAGACAAAGGAGATGATTGTGGACTACAGGAAAAGGAGGACGGAGCACGTCCCCATTCCAATTGATGGGGCTGTAGTGGAGCAGGTTGAGAGCTTGAAGTTCCTTGGTGTCCACATCACCAACAAACTAACATGGTCCAAGCACACCAAGACAGTCGTGAAGAGGGCACGACAAAACCTATTCCCCCTCAGGAGACTGAAAAGATTTGGCATGGGTCCTCAGATCCTCAAAAGGTTCTACAGCTGCACCATCAAGAGCATCCTGATGGGTTGCATCACTGCCTGGTATGGCAACTGCTCGGCTTCTGACCAGACTATTTGCATTGCCCCCCCCCACCCCTTCTTCTACGCTGCTGCTACTCTCTGTTATTGTCTATGCATAGCCACTTTAATAACTCTACCTACATGTACATATTACCTCAATTACCTCAATCCCAGTGCTCTCTACAGGTACCCCCCTCCACATTGACTCTGTACTGGTACACATTGACTCTGTACAGGTACCCCCTGTATATAGCCTCCACATTGACTCTCTACAGGTACTCTCTACAGGTTTTTATTTTTATTTTCCTAAAACTGCATTGTTGGTTAAGGGTTTGTAAGTAAGCATTTCACTGTCTCCCCCATTTGTATTCGGCACATGTGACAAAAACCATTTTATTTGATTTGATTTGACATGACATTTGAAATGTCTTTATTATTTTGGAACTTAGTGAGCGTAATGTTCACTGTTCATTTTTATTTTATTTTTCACTTTTGTTTATTAAGTACTTCGGCTGCTTTGGCAATGTTAACATATGTTTCCCATGCCAATAAAGCCCTTAAATTGAGAGAGAGAGAGAGAGAGAGAGAGAGAGAGAGAGAGAGAGAGAGAGAGAGAGAGAGAGAGAGAGAGAGAGAGAGAGAGAAAATAACAAACAAAAGAAAGAGAAAACACTGTTTTGAAGAAGGAGCCATTTCCCCCCATTTCCTTCCTCTCCTCATCAGCATTCATCTCCTCACAAATAATCACCAAGAACAATGAAGCATAAGGAGCTCTATTTTATTCCCCTGGTGTTTATCCGCTCCAGCACCGAGAGGGAAGAGTATATAATCACCCAACCATTAACACGTTAAGAATGGAGGGGGTTGTGCCACCATGCTATCTAGAGGAGGGGAGCCAGCGCTAACAAAGTGCTAATTTTGGCGTATTATAAAGAGCTGTAATTATGCTAACGCTCGTGTGCCTAGGCTAATGCTCGCCTCCTGTGCCAGGCGACAGCCCCAGCCATTTATCCCTCATTCTGTCAGGGCAGAGGCTAACGAAACGTTAGCGTTAGCCCAGGAATGCTTAGACCCCCCCCCCGCTAACCATCGCTAATGCTAACTCCCCTCTTCAACCCCAGCTCGCTGGTGCAGGTGGGGTTATTTGGTGAGAGGATTTAGCCTACACAATTTAGCGACACTGGAGCACATAATATCTTTGAGGAGAGAGAGAGAGGCAGGATAGAAGAGAGAGAAAGACTTCAGAAGAAAGGAGCAGAGGGGTCAATTGCTTTCATCCCCTTCTCTATCTTTCCTTTCTCTCTGGCGCGCTCTTGATTTAAATGAGTTCCCCCGGCGGTGCTCTGGGGTGGAGAGGGACGAGGGCTCTATTCAGACACACCCAGAGGGCAGACACCAGCTACTTACCCAGAGCCAGCGACCAAGATGACTTTGTATTGCTTTGGAGAACTACTCACAAAGGGAGCTAGAGTGGACATCAAGCTGACGTGGAATGGTGTTATGTAAGGCATTAAATGGGCAGGTGAAACAGCAGCAGCATTGAGGGTCTGAGAGGGATATGAGGAAAATGTAAGAGGAGTGGAAGGACAGCTACAGGAACAGGAACAGGAATAGGAATAGGAACAGGAACAGATGAGTAGAGAGAAGAGTAGAGAAATTGCTCCTTCTCCAAAGAATTGTTTTCTCTTTCTCTCTCTCTCTCTCGTCTATGCACTCTCACTTTCTGTTATGCTCTCTCCTGTTCTCCTGAGATAAAAACCCTGTAAAGAGTCTGTCTGTCTCAGTCGTGTGTGTGTATGTGTTTGTGTGTTTGTGTGTTTGTGTGTGTGTGAGGGGGTAGCTGGTGCCTGTGGAGAAGAGATGTGTCGAGTGGAGTGTGTGTGTGTGTGTGTGTGTGTGTGTGTGTGTGTGTGTGTGTGTGTGTGTGTGTGTGTGTGTGTGTGTGTGTGTGTGTGTGTGTGTGTGTGTGTGTGTGTGTGTGTGTGTGTGTGTGTGTGTGTGTGTGTGTGTGTGTGTGTGTGTGTGTGTGTGTGTGTGTGTGTGTGTGTATATATATATATCCGCATCCTGGATTGATCT
Source organism: Oncorhynchus keta (assembly GCF_023373465.1). Classification (NCBI taxonomy): domain Eukaryota; kingdom Metazoa; phylum Chordata; class Actinopteri; order Salmoniformes; family Salmonidae; genus Oncorhynchus; species Oncorhynchus keta. The sequence goes on from NC_068457.1 coordinate 25,565,288, forward strand.
GCGTTTAATGATGAGTCAATCAGGCTTATTGGTTCAGACCAGACCAGGGGTGCCAAACTGAATGTGTGTCTTAGTGGTTCAGCCCAGACCAGGGGTGTCAAACTGAATGTGTGTCTTCGTGGTTCAGCCCAGACCAGGGGTGCCAAACTGAATGTGTGTCTTAGTGGTTCAGCCCAGACCAGGGGTGTCAAACTGAATTTGTGTCTTCTGGTTTTTGTTATTTGTATCCAATTAAGACCTAGACAACCAGGGTTGACACCTGTGGCCTAGACTGTAGATAGAGAAATTTGAGGAAGAGGATATGATGGTCACTCAGTTGGTAGGAGAGTGTTACTGCTCTAAGGCCTCGTTGGTAGGAGAGTGTTACTGCTCTAAGGCCTCGTTGGTAGGAGAGTGTTACTGCTCTAAGGCCTCGTTGGTAGGAGAGTGTTACTGCTCTAAGGCCTCGTTGGTAGGAGAGTGTTACTGCTCTAAGGCCTCGTTGGTAGGAGAGTGTTACTGCTCTAAGGCCTCGTTGGTAGGAGAGTGTTACTGCTCTAAGGCCTCGTTGGTAGGAGAGTGTTACTGCTCTAAGGCCTCGTTGGTAGGAGAGTGTTAGGAGAGTGCTCTAAGGCCTCGTTGGTAGGAGAGTGTTACTGCTCTAAGGCCTCGTTGGTAGGAGTTGGTAGGACTGCTCTAATGCCTGTTACTGCTCTAAGGCCTCGTTGGTAGGAGAGTGTTACTGCTCTAAGGCCTCGTTGGTAGGAGAGTGTTACTGCTCTAAGGCCTCGTTGGTAGGAGAGTGTTACTGCTCTAATGCCTCGTTGGTAGGAGAGTGTTACTGCTCTAAGGCCTCGTTGGTAGGAGAGTGTTACTGCTCTAAGGCCTCGTTGGTAGGAGGAGTGTTACTGCTCTAAGGCCTCGTTGGTAGGAGAGTGTTACTGCTCTAATGCC
>NC_068457.1:25571220-25586108 GCF_023373465.1 Oncorhynchus keta
AGAGCACCAAATCCAGCTTTAATTCTTCCAAGAGCACCAAATCCAGCTTTAATTCTTCCAAGAGCACCAAATCCATCTTTAATTCTTCCAAGAGCACCAAATCCAGCTTTAATTCTTCCAAGAGCACCAAATCCAGCTTTAATTCTTCCAAGAGCACCAAATCCAGCTTTAATTCTTCCAAGAGCACCAAATCCAGCTTTAATTCTTCCAAGAGCACCCAATCCAGCTTTTAATCTTCCAAGAGCACCAAATCCCAGTATCTCCCATCGTCTAATCAACCTCACTTTGTATGGCCCAAAACACTCAACCAAAAGGCATAAAACTTCCCATGCATCCTCTAATCTAACCGCCCTCCACACTGTATGGTAACAGTGCACCCGTGTTGCTCCTCTTTGAAGTATCTGCCGTCCGACCAACAGAATAACACAGTTTCTCTGGAACAAAAAATCCATATCACTTACAGTACAATATAAAACATCAACATTCAAAGCTCTTTATGAACTCTTGAAAGAATCCGGAACATGACAATTTAAATATAATTCACGTAGGAACATTAATTTGGTCAATAAACGCTTTCATCAGTCTTCACTCCCCCAACAGTGTCCGTCCGTGCTCCCGGGTCCTTTGGGAATGTCCCTCCCGGGAGAGAGCCACAGATAAGGTGTGATGGTCAGCCAACCAAATAATGTCATAAATGGTGATTGAGTGATGACGCCGGGCCTCAGCGCCTGCCAGTCACCAGTATCACCTTCTATCCTTCTTCCACTACACAGACACCTGCCAGGCTTGGCATCTCTGTTGAAATCCACATTAAAACACTTCCACTAAACCCAACCATTCGGCATATTTGTTCCAGCACAGCTCTACATTCTAATATCCCTTTTCAACATTTACAGAGGTTCCAGAGGGCTTCACCAAACCAAATCCTTGTTCAGCTAAAGAAAGCATGGCAAATCAGTTAAGAAAGAAGCAGTGGGAGAAATTCAGCAGCATGCATGAACATCAACAGTTGTCAGTTCATCTGTAGAACAGCTGCATCAAAGTGCAAGTTAAATTCTTTGGGGATCTGTGTCCCTTCCACAGGACGGTGGAGCTAACGTAGGCTAATGCCGTTAGCACGAGGTTGTAGGTAACCTTCCACAGGTCGGTGAAGCTAACGTAGGCTAATGCCGTTAGCACGAGGTTGTAGGTAACCTTCCACAGGATGGTGGAGCTAACGTAGGCTAATGTCGTTAGCACGAGGTTGTAGGTAACCTTCCACAGGTCGCTAACGTGGCTAATGCCGTTAGCACGAGGTTGTAGGTAACCTTCCACAGGTAAGCTAACGTAGGCTAATGCCGTTAGCACGAGGTTGTAGGTAACCTTCCACAGGTCGGTGAAGCTAACGTACGCTAATGCCGTTAGCACGAGGTTGTAGGGGTCCCTTCCACAGGACGGTGGAGCTAACATAGGCTAATGCCGTTAGCACGAGGTTGTAGGTAACCTTCCACAGGACGGTGGAGCTAACGTAGGCTAATGCCGTTAGCACGAGGTTGTAGGTAACCTTCCACAGGTCGGTGAAGCTAACGTAGGCTAATGCCGTTAGCACGAGGTTGTAGGTAACCTTCCACAGGTCGGTGAAGCTAACGTAGGCTAATGCCGTTAGCACGAGGTTGTAGGTAACCTTCCACAGGTCGGTGAAGCTAGCTAATGCCGTTAACGTTGTAGGTAACCTTCCACAGGACGGTGGAGCCGTTGCCGTTAGCACGAGGTTGTAGGTAACCTTCCACAGGACGGTGGAGCTAACGTAGGCTAATGCCGTTAGCGCGAGGTTGTAGGTAACCTTCCACAGGTCGGTGAAGCTAACGTAGGCTAATGCCGTTAGCGCGAGGTTGTAGGTAACCTTCCACAGGACGGTGGAGCTAACGTAGGCTAATGCCGTTAGCACGAGGTTGTAGGTAACCTTCCACAGGACGGTGGAGCTAACGTAGGCTAATGCCGTTAGCACGAGGTTGTAGGTAACCTTCCACAGGTCGGTGAAGCTAACGTAGGCTAATGCCGTTAGCACGAGGTTGTAGGTAACCTTCCACAGGTCGGTGAAGCTAACGTAGGCTAATGCCGTTAGCACGAGGTTGTAGGGGTCCCTTCCACAGGACGGTGGAGCTAACGTAGGCTAATGCCGTTAGCGCGAGGTTGTAGGTAACCTTCCACCGGACGGTGGAGCTAACGTAGGCTAATGCCGTTAGCACGAGGTTGTAGGTAACCTTCCACAGGTCGGTGAAGCTAACGTACGCTAATGCCGTTAGCACGAGGTTGTAGTTAACCTTCCACAGGACGGTGGAGCTAACGTAGGCTAATGCCGTTAGCACGAGGTTGTAGGTAACCTTCCACAGGACGGTGGAGCTAACGTAGGCTAATGCCGTTAGCACGAGGTTGTAGGTAACCTTCCACAGGATGGTGGAGCTAACATATGCTAATGCCGTTAGCACGAGGTTGTAGGTAACCAGAACATTTCCCAGGACATGGACATTTCTGACTTTGGAGAGTGGGAAGCCTCAATTCTTGTTAATCTAACTGCACTGTTCAATGTACAGTAGCTATTACAGTGAAAGAATACCATTCTATCGTTTGAGGAGAGTGCATAATTTTGAACATGAAAAGTTATTAACAAACAAATTAGGCACATTTGGGCAGTCCTGATTAATTCAAATTGAACATAAGTTTTTGTATTTTTTTTATTTAACCTGGTAAGCTAGTTGAGAACAAGTTCTCATTTACAACTGCGACCTGGCCAAGATAAAGCAAAGCAGTGTGACACAGACAACAACACAGAGTTACACATGGAGTAAACAATAAACAAGCCAATAACACAATAAACAAATCAATGACAGAGTAGAAAAAATAAAGTCTATATACAGTGTGTGCAAAAGGCATGAGGAGGTAGGCAATAAATAGGCCATAGGAGAGAATAGTTACAATTTAGCAGATTAACAATGGAGTGATAAAAGAGCAGATGATGATGTGCAAGTACTGGTGTGCAAAAGAGCAGAAATGTAGATAAAATAAAAACAGTATGGGGATGAGGTAGGTAGATTGGATGGGCTATTTACAGATGGACTATGTACCGCTGCAGCGATCGGTTAGCTGCTCAGATAGTTGATGTTTAAAGTTGGTGAGGGAAATAAAAGTCTCCAACTTCAGCGATTTTTGCAATTCGTTCCAGTCACTGTAGGCAGAGAACTGGAAGGAAAGGCGGCCAAATTAGGTGTTGGCTTTGGGGATGATCAGTGAGATATACCTGCTGGAACGTGTGCTACGGGTGGGTGTTGTTATCGTGACCAGTGAACTGAGATACGGCGGAGCTTTACCTAGCATAGACTTATAGATGACTTGGGCCTTCCTAGTGGGTCTGGCGATGCATTTGTAGTGAGGGCCAGCTGACTAGAGCATACAGGTCGCAGTGGTGGGTGGTATAAGGTGATTTGGTAACAAAACGGATGGCACTGTGATGTATCCAGTTTGCTGAGTAGAGTGTTGGAAGCTTTTTTGTAGATGACAATGCCGAAGTGGAGGATCGGTAGGATAGTCAGTTTTACTAGGGTAGGTTTGGCGGCGTGATTGAAGGAGGCTTTGTTGCGAAATAGAAAGGCGATTCTAGATTTGATTTTGGATTGGAGATGTTTAATATGAGTCTGGAAGGAGAGTTTACAGTCTAGCCAGACACCTAGGTATTTGTAGTTGTCCACATATTCTAGGTCAGAACCGTCCAGTGTAGTGATGCTAGTCGGGCGTGCGGGTGCAGGCAGCGAACGGTTGAAAAGCATGCATTTGGTTTTACTAGCGTTTAAGAGCAGTTGGAGGCCACGGACGAAGTGTTGTATGGCATTGAAGCTCGTTTGGAGGTTAGTTAGCACAGTGTCCAAGGAAGGGCCAGAAGTATACAGAATGGTGTCGTCTGCGTAGAGGTGGATCAGGGAATCGCCTGCAGCAAGAGCGACATCATTGATATATACAGAGAAAAGAGTCTGCCTGAGAATTGAACCCTGTGGTACCCCCATAGAGACTGCCAGAGGTCCGGACAACATGCTCTCCGATTTGACATACTGAACTCTGTCTGCAAAGTAGTTGGTGAACCAGGCGAGGCAGTCATTAGAAAAACCAAGGCTATTGAGTATGCCGATAAGAATACGGTGATTGACAGAGTTGAAAGCCTTGGCCAGGTTGATGAAGACGGCTTCACAGTACTGTCTTTTATCGATGGCGGTTATGATATCGTTTAGTACCTTGAGCGTGGCTGAGGTGCACCCGTGAATGGCTCGGAAGCCGGATTGCACAGCGGATTCGAAATGGTCAGTGATCTGTTTATTAACTTGGCTTTTGAAGACAGATAGATATGCAGGGCAGGATGGATATAGGTCTGTAACAGTTTGGGTCTAGGGTGTCACCCCCTTTGAAGAAGGGGATGACCGCGGCAGCTTTCCAATCTTTAGGGATCTCATACGATACGAAAGAGAGGTTGAACAGGCTGGTAATGGGGGTTGCAACAATGACAGCGGATAGTTTTAGAAAGAAAGGGTCCAGATTGTCTAGCCCAGCTGATTAGTACGGGTCCAGGTTTTTACAGCTCTTTCAGAACATCTGCTGTCCAGATTTGGGTGAAGGAGAGGCTGGGGAGGGTTGGGGCGAGTAGCTGCGGGGGAGGCGGAGCTGTTGGCCGGGGTTGGAGTAGCCATTAGGAAGGCATGGCCAGCTGGAGGTGCTCTTGGAGGTGCTCTTGTTCTCCATGAACTTTACAGTGTCCCAGAACTTTTTGGAGTTAGAGCTACAGGATGCAAATTTCTGCTTGAAAAAGCTAGCCTTTGCTTTCCTGACTGACTGCGTGTATTGGTTCCTGACTTTCCTGAACAGTTGCATATCGTGGGGACTATTCGATGCTATTGCAGTCCGCCACAGGATGTTTTTGTGCTGATCAAGGCCAGTCAGGTCTGGAGTGAACCAAGGGCTATATCTGTTCGTAGTTCTGCATTTTTTGAACGGGGCATGCTAATCTAGGATGGTGAGGAAATTACTTTTAAAGAAAGACCAGGCATCCTCGACAGACGGGATGAGGTCAATATCCTTCCAGGATACCCGGGCCAGGTTGATTAGAAAGGCCTGCTCGCAGAAGTGTTTTAGGGAGCGTTTGACAGTGATGAGGGGTGGTCGTTTGACCGCGGACCCACAGCGGATACAGGCAATGAGGCAGTGATCGCTGAGATCCTGATTGAAAACAGCGGAGGTGTATTTGGAGGGCAAGTTGGTCAGGATAATGTCTATGAGGGTGCCCATGTTTACGGATTTAGGGTTGTACCTGGTGGGTTCCTTGATGATTTGTGTAAGATTGAGGGCATCTAGCTTAGATTGTAGGACTGCCGGAGTGTTAAGAATATCCCAGTTTAGGTCACCTAACAGAACGAACTCTGAAGCTAGATGAGGGGCGATCAATTCACAAATGGTGTCCTGGGCACAGCTAGGAGCGGAGGGGGGTCGATAGCAGGCGGCAACAGTGAGAGACTTATTTCTGGAGAGGTTTATTTTAAAGATTAGAAGTTCAACCTGTTTGGGTGTAGACCTGGAAAGTATCTGGTATCTAGAAAGGCTATCTCTGCAGTAGATTGCAACTCCTCCCCTTTTGGCAGATCTATCTTGACGTAAAATGTTGTAGCTGGATATGGAAATCTCAGAATTGTTGGTGGTCTTCCGAAGCAAGGATTCAGACACGGCAAGGACATCAGGGTTGGCAGAGTGTGCTAGGGCAGTGAGTAAAACAAACTTAGAGAGGAGGATTCTGATGTTGACATGCATGAATCCAAGGTTTTTTCGATCACAGAAGTCAACAAATGAGGGTGCCTGGGGACACACAGGGCTTTCGTTTACCTCCACATCACCCGATTAACAGAGGAGGAGTAAGATGAGGGCATGGCTAAAGGCTATCAAAACTGGTCGCCTAGAGCGTTGGGGACAAAGAATAAAAGGAGCAGATTTCTGGGCGTGGTAGAATAGATTTAGGGCATAATGTGCAGACAGGGGTATGGTGGGGTGCGGGTACAGAGGAGGTAAGCCCAGGCACTGAGTGATGATAAGAGAGGTTGCATCTCTGGATAAGCTGGTTATAATGGGTGAGGTCCCCGCATGTGTGGGGACCTCGATACCATCTACTGTATGCTGCCCTGTACCATCACTCATTCATATATCCTTATGTACATATTCTTTATCCCCTTACACTGTGTATAAGACAGTAGTTTTGGAATTGTTAGTTAGATTACTTGTTGGTTATCACTGCATTGTCGGAACTAGAAGCACAAGCATTTCGCTACACTCGCATTAACATCTGATAACCATGTGTATGTGACAAATAAAATTGGATTTGATTTGATTTGAGGTGGGACAAAGGAGGTATCAGAGGTATAATGAGTGGAACTAGGGGCTCCATTGTAAACTAAAACAATGATAACTAACCTAAACAACAGTATACAAGGCACATTGACATATGAGAGAGACATACAGCGAGGCATAAAGTAATCACAGGTGTTGATTTGGAGAGCTAACTAAGACAACGGGTGAGACAACAACAGCTAATCAGCTAAAACAACAACAGGTAAAATGGCGATGAAGGGGCAGAGAGGGTCGGTTAACTACACACAGAGCCTGAGTTCGCGGCTGGGGCAGACAGATAAACAAACCAAAAAATAAAATAATAAAAATACAATAGTTCATTGGATCAGTCAAACTTTGCACATACACTGATGCCATCTAGTGGCCAAAATATAAATTGCACCTGGGCTGGAATAATACTTTATGGCCTTTCTCTTGCATTTCAAAGATGATGGTACAAAAAAAATACAAAAGAACAGTTGTTTTTTTCTTTGTATTATCTTGTACCAGATCTATTGTGTTATATTTTATGACGTTCGTTTCACATCTCCACAAACTTCAAAGTGTTTCATTTCAAATGGTACCAAGAATATGCATATCCTTGCTTCAGGTCCTGAGCTTCAGGCAGTTAGATGTGGGTCATTTTAGGCAAACAAAGACTGTGGGGCCTAAACTGTTGTTTCAGTCGCTTTCACTGCAGAGGAACAGGACTCAAAGCGACTCAGGAGCAAATCTGGGGGTAAAGAAAGCTTCTGAACTCCCAAACGAGCAGGGCTTCTTTGCCCTCAGTGACTGGCAGGTGTAACCTTATGAAAGGCTGTATAATAGTAGATACGAGCTATAGTACAGCATGGTACCACTGTGTAACCTACAGTCTGACTGACAGCACTAATAACCCTTCCAATCACTCAGTTCCCTGTAGGCATCTTCCCACAATTACTAGACAGTCTGAGGATTTAGTGCGTTGTTCTGGATTTAGTGCGTTGTTCTGGATTTAGTGTGTTGTTCTGGATTTAGTGCGTTGTTCTGGATTTAGTGCGTTGTTCTGGATTTAGTGCGTTGTTCTGGATTTAGTGCGTTGTTCTGGATTTAGTGCGTTGTTCTGGATTTAGTGCGTTGTTCTAGATTTAGTTCATTTTTCTTGATTTAGTTTGTTGTTCTTGATTTAGTGCGTTGTTCTTGATTTAGTTTGTTGTTCTTGATTTAGTGCGTTGTTCTTGATTTAGTGAAAGAAGGAAGGTATGGCGGGATGGGTGTGAATGTCAGAAGTTCAATTGAATCATAGTAATTATCATCATCATTACCATCATTATCAGTCATAACCATCACCACTTCCTGTCCTATCTGGTCTGGCTGTAACCAGAGGGCTCTGAGACACTTCATCAGTACTCATCAGCCCAGGAGAGAGACGAGGGCAGGTTCAACCAGGATATCAACATGCATGACAACCGTCTCTAAGGGAATATTCCCTGTCAAGTGACCGTGTTTCTCTCTCTTTTTCTGAATGTGTTTAATCAACCCCCTCAATTACATCTGTTTGGACAACAGAAAACAATCTATGATATTTGACATTTTTTATTATCTCAAGTGGTTAGCTTTGATAGGATGCGAAAACGTTTCTCCTCCTTCATCCTCTGCCAGTTTCCCCGGAAACGCGAGGCGTCAGTGTACTGTTGGTGGTCCTTACGGGTCAGGTGGTACTTAGCGGCACAGTGTGATATCATTAACCCCGATACCACCTTTGCCGTGTCACACTGCCATCAACCCCGTCACCCTGTGGTCATAAAAGCGGGTGTCTCCACGGCAACAGCGTACCTCCAGATATCCCTTATCAATCCCCCAGATGCCTAATTGTTGCGCTAATGATGCAATGCCTGATGGAACTGTTTATGGTTTTCATTGTCCCCGACGTCGGAGCGCGGTAATTAGTGGCACACCTCAGATCATTAAACAGCATGGGGGGCCCGGGAGAGAGGGAGGTGGGGGAGGTGGGCACACCGGGGAGAGAGGAGAGGACCCATACTGTGCTGAGATAGGCCTAGTAAGGGAGCTTTATGTTCATAAAAATAAAGAAAAAAAAAATGTTTTTTTAAATGATGTTATTCCAGGCCTCCTCGATCCTCACACCGGGTCCTCTCCTCTCTCCCCATGTGCAGCCCGTAGATCATTTTATGCAGCACCAGTTTACCAATGATAAAAATATGTGCTAAAATATCCACAGTGCTGAAATGAACAACATTTGATTCATAAACTGCCAATAGAAATAAACACATTATTCATGACTTTTTCACACTGCAACAGGTGGCTTCAGGTCTACCATTCATTTTTGACCAACAACAATCCATGGTCTATCAGCAGCATCCGGCCAAGCTGGACTCACCTTGAGGAAGGAGAGGTTGCGGTTCCGGTCGATACTGGTGATCTCCAGGTTTCCCATGACCACCTCACAGTTCTCATAATGCTTCTTCAGGGTGCGGTACTGCTGGTCCAGGTCTGACAACGTGCTCAACTTGTTCTCCGTTCCAGGGCAAACTGCAGGAAGAGAGAAAGACACAGATGGATAAAAATACATCTCACCATTCAACTTAACTACAAAGCGAATTCAATGTCATTCAACAATTACACACTGCAGAGCATCAGAGAGGTCTCTTTTATAAAGTAGGCCGTCATTGTAAATAACATTTTGTCCTTAACTAACTGGACTAGTTAAAAAAGGTTACAATTTAAGATTCAAGAGAGAGAGAGAGAGAGAGAGAGAGAGAGAGAGAGAGAGAGAGAGAGAGAGAGAGAGAGAGAGAGAGAGAGAGAGAGAGAGAGAGAGAGAGAGAGACAGGGGGAAGGATGAGGAGAAAGTGAAGTAGAGAGAATCCTCTGGGGCTCTGTTCACAAACACAAACACACCCTACAGAGCCCCAGGACAGCAGCACAATTAGACCCAACCAAATCATGAGAAAAGATAATTACTTGACACATTGGAAAGAATTAACAAAAAAACAGAGCAAACTAGAATGCTATTTGGCTTTAAACAGAAAGTACACAGTGGCAGAATACCTGACCACTGTGACTGACCCAAACTTAAGGAAAGCTTTGACTTTGTACAGACTCAGTGAACATAGCCTTGCTATTGAGAAAGGCAGACATGGCTCTCAAGAGAAGACAGGCTATGTGCTCACTGCCCACAAAATGAGGTGGAAACAGAGCCTAACAGAGCCTTCCTAACCTCCTGCCCAATGTATGACCATATTAGAGAGACAGAGAGAGAGAGAGAGAGAGAGAGAGAGAGAGAGAGAGAGAGAGAGAGAGAGAGAGAGAGAGAGAGAGAGAGAGAGAGAGAGAGAGAGACAGAGAGAGAGAGAGAGAGAGAGAGAGAGAGAGAGAGAGAGAGACAGAGAGAGAGAGAGAGAGAGAGAGAGAGAGAGAGAGAGAGAGAGAGAGAGAGAGAGAGAGAGAGAGAGAGAGAGAGAGAGAGAGAGAGAGAGAGAGAGAGAGAGAGAGAGAGAGAGAGAGAGGGAGAGAGAGAGAGAGAGAGAGGGAGAGAGGGATGAGGAGAAAGTGAAGAAGAGAGAAAGGAGCAGGGGGAGAGAGCAGAGATGTTAATGTCACCATGGAGAGCTCCAGACCCTTGACACTGACAGAGCTTGGAGAGGTGGAAAACACTTGATTCCTCAAAGGCATTGACCTACAATACCAGCTCTCCACAATCACACCGACATTTAATGAAATGAATGATAATGAAGTTCATTGACCTTTACAGAAGGTTTGACTGCTGTCTTCTCATTACCTCTGATATTACAGGTCTTTGGTAGTATTAGTGGTGGCCGTGCCCATGTGGTGGATGACATCACTGGTAATAATGAAAACGAGCAATAACAATGAGTGTGTGAGGGTGGAATGGAGTAGCCCCCTACCCTCTCACCCCAACCACCACTTCTAGCCCCCTACTCCCTCACCCCAACCACTACTCCCTCACCCCAACCACCACTCCTAGCCCCCTACTCCCTCACCCCAACTACCACTTCTAGTCCCCTACCCTCTCACCCCAACCACCACTCCTAGCCCCCTACTCCCTTACCCCAACCACCACTCCTAGCCCCCTACTCCCTTACCCCAACCACCACTCCTAGCCCCCTACCCTCTCACCCCAACCACCACCCCTAGCCCCCTCCTCCCTCACCCCAACCACCACTCCTAGCCACCTGCCCCCTCACCCCAACCAGCACCCGTGGCCCCCTACTCTCTCACCCCAACCACCACTCCTAGTCCCCTACTCCCTCACCCCAACCACCACTCCTAGCCCCTACCCCCTCACCTCAACCAACCCCCCCCCCCCCTGACTCCGATTCCCAGCTGCTATTCCTGGGTAGAGGAGGAGGGTGGCTACCATGGAGCTCCAGGGGTTAACAGGTCCTGACACATCCCCTTTATCCCTCTAGCCTCTCCACTGGACATGACACCTCATTACAAGCACCTATTTCCACCCATCAAACACCTTCTCTGATGAACTGGCAGCTGCCACTACGGCCAAAGGCACTACGGGAAGATGTGTGTGTACGTTTGTACCAGAGAGAGTCATTAACACAGAGAGAAAGTGTTTATTCATTTTTTACATTTTATTTCACCTTTATTAAACTAGGCAAGTCAGTTAACAATACATTTTTATAAACAAAGACGGCCTCCACCGGCTAAATCCTGACCCGGACGACGCTGGGCAAATTGTTTGCTGCTGTATGGGACTCTCAATCAAGGCCGGTTGTGATACAGCCTGCAATCAGACCATGGTTTGTACTGATTCCTCAAGCACTGAAATGCAGTGCCTTAGACCTCTGGACCACTCGGGAGCCCGGACACACAGAGAGAGAGAGAGAGAGAGAGAGAGCGAGAGAGAGAGAGAGAGAGAGAGAGAGAGAGAGAGAGAGAGAGAGAGAGAGAGAGAGAGAGAGAGAGAGAGAGAGAGAGAGAGAGAGAGAGAGAGAGAGAGAGAGAGAGAGAGAGAGAGAGTCACTCAAACAGAGACAGAGACATTAACACAGAGAGAGACTACTTATCACAGAGAGAGAGTCATTGACACATAGAGAGAGACACTTATTATCACAGAGAGAGAGAGAGAGAGAGACACAGAGAGAGAGAGAGAGAGAGAGAGAGTCATTCAAACAGAGACAGAGACATTAACACAGAGAGAGACTACTTATCACAGAGAGAGAGTCATTAACACAGACAGAGAGAGAGTCATTAACACAGAGAGAGAGAGTCATTAACACATAGAGAGAGAGAGAGACTAATTAACACAGAGAGAGAGAGTCATTAACACATAGAGAGAGACACTTATTAACACAGAGAGAGAGTCATTAACACAGACAGACAGAGAAAGAGTCATTCAAACAGAGAGAGGTTTATTAACACAGAGAGAGACTAATTAACACAGAGAAAGTGTCATTAACACAGAGAGAGTCAGTCATTCAAACAGAGAGAGGACCAAGAGTCATTAACAAAGAGAGTTGGAGAGACCAACATCAAATAGAGAAAGAGTTACATTAACACAGAGAGAGAGTCATTAACAGAGACCAACAGTACATTAACACATAGAGACCAACATTAGTTAAGTTCTGGTAAACATAGAGACCAACATTACAGTAGGCATCAGTTCAGAGACCAACATTACAGTAGGCAAACATAGAGACCAACTTACTAAACATAGAGACCAACATTACAGTAGGCAAACATAGAGACCAACATTACAGTAGGCAAACATAGAGACCAACATTACAGTAGGTAAACATAGAGACAACATTACAGTAGGTAAACATAGAGACCAGGTAAACATAGAGACCAACATTACAGTAGGCAAACATAGAGACCAACATTACAGTAGGCAAACATAGAGACCAACATTACAGTAGGTAAACATAGAGACCAACATTACAGTAGGTAAACATAGAGACCAACATTACAGTAGGCAAACATAGAGACCAACATTACAGTAGGTAAACATAGAGACCAACATTACAGTAGGCAAACATAGAGACCAACATTACAGTAGGTAAACATAGAGACCAACATTACAGTAGGCAAACATAGAGACCAACATTACAGTAGGTAAAACATAGAGACCAACATTACAGACCAACATTACAGTAGGCAAACATAGAGACCAACATTACAGTAGGCAAACATAGAGACCAACATTTACAGTAGGTAAACATAGAGACCAACATTACAGTAGGCAAACATAGAGACCAACATTACAGTAGGTAAACATAGAGACCAACATTACAGTAGGTAAACATAGAGACCAACATTAAAGGCATAGAGACCAACATTACAGTAGGTAAACATTAGAGACCAACATTACAGTAGGTAAACAAAGAGACCAACATTACAGTAGGCATAGAGACCAACATTACAGTAGGTAAACATAGAGACCAACATTACAGTAGGTAAACATAGAGACCAACATTACAGTAGGCAAACATAGAGACCAACATTACAGTAGGTAAACATAGAGACCAACATTACAGTAGGTAAACATAGAGAACAACATTACAGTAGGTAAACATAGAGACCAACATTACAGTAGGCAAACATAGAGACCAACATTACAGTAGGTAAACATAGAGACCAACATTACAGTAGGCAAACATAGAGACCAACATTACAGTAGGTAAACATAGAGACCAACATTACAGTAGGTAAACATAGAGACCAACATTACAGTAGGTAAACATAGAGACCAACATTACAGTAGGCAAACATAGAGACCAACATTACAGTAGGCAAACATAGAGACCAACATTACAGTAGGTAAACATAGAGACCAACATTACAGTAGGTAAACAAAGAGACCAACATTACAGTAGAAACATAGAGACAACATTACAGTAGGTAAACATAGAGACCAACATTACAGTAGGTAAACATAGAGACCAACATTACAGTAGGTAAACATAGAGACCAACATTACAGTAGGCAAACATAGAGACCAACATTACAGTAGGCAAACATAGAGACCAACATTACAGTAGGTAAACAACAGAGACCAACATTACAGTAGGTAAACATAGAGACCAACATTACAGTAGGTAAACATAGAGACCAACATTACAGTAGGTAAACATAGAGACCAACATTACAGTAGGTAAACATAGAGACCATTACATAGAGACCAACATTACAGTAGGCAAACATAGAGACCAACATTACAGTAGGTAAACATAGAGACCAACATTACAGTAGGTAAACATAGAGACCAACATTACAGTAGGTAAACATAGAGACCAACATTACAGTAGGCAAACATAGAGACCAACATTACAGTAGGTAAACATAGAGACCAACATTACAGTAGGTAAACATAGAGACCAACATTACAGTAGGTAAACATAGAGACCAACATTACAGTAGGTAAACATAGAGACCAACATTACAGTAGGTAAACATAGAGACCAACATTACAGTAGGTAAACATAGAGACCAACATTACAGTAGGCAAACATAGAGACCAACATTACAGTAGGTAAACATAGAGACCAACATTACAGTAGGTAAACATAGGTAAACATAGAGACCAACATTACAGTAGGTAAACATAGAGACCAACATTACAGTAGGTAAACATAGAGACCAACATTAAGGCATAGAGACCAACATTACAGTAGGCAAACATAGAGACCAACATTACAGTAGGTAAACATAGAGACCAACATTACAGTAGGTAAACATAGAGACCAACATTACAGTAGGTAAACATAGAGACCAACATTACAGTAGGTAAACATAGAGACCAACATTACAGTAGGCAAACATAGAGACCAACATTACAGTAGGTAAACATAGAGACCAACATTACAGTAGGTAAACATAGAGACCAACATTACAGTAGGTAAACATAGAGACCAACATTACAGTAGGCAAACATAGAGACCAACATTACAGTAGGTAAACATAGAGACCAACATTACAGTAGGTAAACATAGAGAACAACATTACAGTAGGTAAACAAACATAGAGACCAACATTACAGTAGGTAAACATAGAGACCAACATTACAGTAGGTAAACATAGAGACCAACATTACAGACCAAGAGACCAACATTACAGTAGGTAAACATAGAGACCAACATTACAGTAGGTAAACATAGAGACCAACATTACAGTAGGTAAACATAGAGACCAACATTACAGTAGGTAAACATAGAGACCAACATTACAGTAGGTAAACATAGAGACCAACATTACAGTAGGTAAACATAGAGACCAACATTACAGTAGGTAAACATAGAGACCAACATTACAGTAGGTAAACATAGAGACCAACATTACAGTAAACATAGAGACCAACATAAAAACATAGAGACCAACATTACAGTAGGTAAACATAGAGACCAACATTACAGTAGGTAAACATAGAGACCAACATTACAGTAGGTAAACATAGAGACCAACATTACAGTAGGTAAACATAGAGACCAACATTACAGTAGGTAAACATAGAGACCAAC
>NC_068457.1:25586208-25623708 GCF_023373465.1 Oncorhynchus keta
CACTGTTGCCCCTAGTGGCCGGTTTCCACTTCATCTCCATCGTCCTCAGACATGGATGGACGTGGAATACTGACCCGTATCACAGGTGACCTGGCTGCACGCCCTGCGAACAGAACCAATACAACATACGTGTCCCCAATAGAACAGAACACGCGTGTCCTCTAGCTAACTAACATGCCTGATGCAGAGAGCACTGCTATAAGGTCCATGATGACGTAATGCTAAGAACCTTGATTTGAGGAGATCTGTTTTGAAGAGATGTGCTGTGCAGCATTTCACAGAGCAGCTGTTATTTAACAGAGTACGGTCATGCATCACCTCTCAGTGTGTTGTTTAATAGGCATGGATGCTCCTTGGTAAATATTTAGTGGCTTTAGTATTTTTTTTTTGTCCACAAACTAAATATGTGAGCTAGATGCATCAGTGACAGGCCTTATCATTACTGTTCTCTCTGTCTACCAGGAAAAGCCTGCCTGTCTAACTGTCATCTCATCACCCTCATCATCATCATTATCATCATTACATCTTTAAATCCTCCCTCACAGAGCAAGGGACTGCTGCTGACAGAGAAACAAACCTACTCTGGCTATCTTCAAATACATGGTCCACGGTGACTCTATACTGTAAAGACTCTCTTCAAATACATGGTCCAGGGTGACTCTATACTGTAAAGAGACTCTCTTCAAATACATGGTCCACGGTGACTCTATACTGTAAAGAGACTCTCTTCAAATACATGGTCCAGGGTGACTCTATACTGTAAAAGACTCTCTCAAATACATGGAAATACATAAAACTCTCTTCCAGGGTGACTCTATACTAAAGACTCTTGAAATACACTGTAAAGACTCTTCAAATACATGTTCCAGAGTGACTCTATACTGTAAAGACTCTTCAAATACATGGTCCAGAGTGACTATATACTGTAAAGACTCTTCAAATACATGTTCCAGAGTGACTATATACTGTAAAGACTCTTCAAATACATGGTCCAGGTGACTATATACTGTAAAGACTCTTCAAATACATGGTCCAGAGTGACTCTATACTGTAAAGACTCTCTTCAAATACATGTTCCAGAGTGACTCTATACTGTAAAGACTCTTCAAATACATGGTCCAGAGTGACTCTATACTGTAAAGACTCTCTTCAAATACATGGTCCAGAGTGACTCTATACTGTAAAGACTCTCTTCAAATACATGTTCCAGAGTGACTCTATACTGTAAAGACTCTCTTTCAAAGTGACATAAAGACTCTTCAAATACATGGTCCAGTGACTATATACTAAAGACTCTCTTAGTACTGTGACTCTATAAAGACTCTCTTTCAAATACTCATACTGTAAAGACTCTTCAAATACATGGTCCAGAGTGACTCTATACTGTAAAGACTCTCTTCAAGTACATGGTCCAGAGTGACTCTATACTGACTCTAAAGACTCTCTTCAAGGTACATGAAGGTCCAGAGTGACTCTATACTGTAAAGACTTCAAATACATGGTCAAGTACATGGTCCAAAGTGACTCTATACTGTAAAGACTCTCTTCAAGTACACATGGTCCAGAGTGACTCTATACTGTAAAGACTCTCTTCAAGTACATGGTCCAGAGTGACTCTATACTGTAAAGACTCTCTTCAAGTACATGGTCCAGAGTGACTCTTTACTGTAAAGACTCTCTTCAAATACATGGTCCAAAGTGACTCTATACTGTAAAGACTCTCTTCAAGTACATGGTCCAGAGTGACTCTATACTGTAAAGACTCTCTTCAAATACATGGTCCAAAGTGACTCTATACTGTAAAGACTCTCTTCAAGTACATGGTCCAGAGTGACTCTATACTGTAAAGACTCTCTTCAAATACATGGTCCAAAGTGACTCTATACTGTAATAGTCAGACTACTAGCCTGGAGCCGTGTGGATATGTAACATTTGTAGCTGTGACTTGGATATTCTGAAACAGAGACCTGTTGAAGTGATTGAGAGCCAGAGCCAGGAAGTGTCATTGCCATCCATCACAGTTGTTAGGATCTGTCTTGGTATTGCACAAGGTATAAAAGCAGTCAATCATACCATACATGCAAGACAGAGATAACATTTTGACAAATGCAATCATAAAGTGTGAACACAGAACAGAACAAAGTAGGTTATGAATGTTCTAGGAATCATTGCTATTGGGGATGAAGCCTAACTACCATCTCAACTCCCTCTCTAAAGCCTTCCTCACAGAGCTACGTGGTGCTGCTAACAGGCTAACACACCTACTCACACTCTCTTCAAATAAACCACAGTCCAACGTGGCCCTATACTGCAGTATTGGAGCTGTGTGTGGCGCTGTGCAGATGCAGCTG
Organism: Oncorhynchus keta; assembly: GCF_023373465.1. Lineage (NCBI taxonomy): Eukaryota > Metazoa > Chordata > Actinopteri > Salmoniformes > Salmonidae > Oncorhynchus > Oncorhynchus keta. Next base: position 25,588,560 of record NC_068457.1, read on the forward strand.
TGGCTCTGCTTGGCTGTTCTCAATGCAGTTGGACCTGTTGCTGTAGGATTCCAGGCCAGAGTCAGAGAACACCATTGCCACCCAGTCGATAGAAAACCACAGACAAACGCAATCATAAAGGTAAGAGCAGATAACCCATACTACAGTACACTCTGAAAACAATGTCCTCATCTCCATTAGAAATACATTTAAGGGTGTGAAACGTGGGCCCCCTTCCAGACAGAGACACAGAAGTAAACATAGACAGGGTTAGAAAGTAGTGACCCTGATCACTTTGTAATGATTGGCTGCCTCCTCCAACCCCTCTGAGGCAGGCGCCCAGGTATGCTTCCAATAACTCCTTCTCATTTGAGCAACACGTCTGAAGTCAGCCAGGTTCCTGGTACCACACCTCGTCCTTTATGTTCACAGTCACAGCCAACACACCCTCTTTATTCACCTCCCACTCACACCCTCCCCTCTCTCTCCCTCTATCCCTCCCTCCTACCATCCCTCTTCCTTTCACCTCTACCTAACTCCCTCCCTCTCTACCTCCATATCCCTCTTCCTTCACCTCTACCACCATCCCTCCTTCTCCCCTCCTACCATCCCTCTTTCTTCACATCACCCTCCTTCCCTCCCTCCTACCATCCCTCTTCCTTTACCTCTACCTAACTCCCTCCCTCCCTACCTCAATCCCTCTTCCTTCACCTCTACCTAACTCCCTCCCTCTCTACCTCCATATCCCTCTTCCTTCACCTCTACCACCGTCCCTCCTTCTCCCCTCCTACCATCCCTCTTTCTTCACCTCACCCTCCTTCCCTCCCTACCTCTACCATCCCCCTCAATCCCTTTTTCACTTAACCCCTACCCTCCCCCATATCCCTCTCTCCCTCTTTCTTTACTTCTCCCTCTTCCCCTCCCTCTCTCCCATCCCTCTTCCTTTTTTCCCTCCTTCCCCTCCTACCACCCTCCCCTCATCTATCTTTCACCTCCCCCTTCCCCTCCCTCTCTCCCTCCATCTTTCTTCACCTCTCCCTCCCTCCCCTCCTTCTCTCCCCCTGGCCTCGACCATGCGTCTTGACCAGTCACCATCAATTACCAGCTCAACACACACACACACACACACACACACACACACACACACACACACACACACACACACACACACACACACACACACACACACACACACACACACACACACACACACACACACATACACACACACACACACACACACACACGCACTCTCACATACACCACCACTATTCCGCAGCATTAGCACCCTCATTGCCCCAATCATTTCTCAGCAGGCGGTGGGACGATATCTGCCATCACCGACACAGGTATCATCACCTTTGTATAACGGAGGGGGTCATGGGGGAGGAGGGGAGAAGAAGGGTGAGATGAGGGTTTAATGACTCGTCCCAGCCAATTTTCAGCCCATGGCTTCTCTTTGTGGGAAAATGAGGTTTGTAGTTAATGTAGCAGGGGGAGGGAGCGGGGGAGGGGGTGCTGGCGGCTTTTTCTGATCCTGGGGTGGTGGAAAGGAGGGAGGGAGGAGAGAGAGCGGAAGAGAGGGATTGCCGAATAAAGGGAGAGAAAAAGAAAGAAAGGGAAGGAGAGACAGTGAGAGGGAGAAAGAGCTAGAGGGAGGGAGGGAGGGAGGGAGGGAGGGAGGGAGGGAGGAGGGAGGGAGGGAGGGAGGGAGGGAGGGAGGGGAGGGAGGGGGAGGGAGGGAGGGAGGGAGGGAGGGGAAGAGAGGGATTGCCGAATAAAGGGAGAGAAAAAGAAAGAAAGGGAAGGAGAGACAGTGAGAGGGAGAAAGAGCTAGAGGGGGGAGGGAGGGAGGGGGGGGAGGGGGGAGGGAGGGAGGGAGGGAGGGAGGGAGGGAGGGAGGGAGGGATCCATGCAGAACAGGGGGATGGAGCATATGGTGGAGATCATTAAGGAAGAGGGTTCTACCCCAGCTTCAATATTTATATTAGCATCACACAGCCTTCATCTGAACCAGGACACGTCTGGGGAAATGCTTTAATGCAGGAAGAGTCAGAGAAGATGCCAGTCATCAGTGTGAGATTGAGAGAGAGAGAGAGAGAGAGAGAGAGAGAGAGACAGAAGAGTGAGAACACATACACAAACAAGCACACACACACACCCACATATAAACATATGCACATATACAAGCACACTTACACAAAAACACTCTCCCTCTCTCTCCCTCCCTCTCCCACCTGACCTCCTTCCCTCCTCCCCCTCCTTTTCCCTTTATGTTTTTAATTTGATTCAGCTCCCCCATTTTTCATTGCTGGAATCAATAACCATTTGCCTGTGTGAAGGATGTAAATAGCCCAAATCTGACATTTAGAGGATATAAAACAGTGGGCTCTCAATATAATCAACACCAATGGGAATCAAATGCTCACACCAATCCATAACCTTATTACAAAATCAAATCAAATCAAAGTTTATTTGTCACTTGGACCGAATACAACAGGTACACCTTACAGTGAAATGTTTACTTACAGGCTCTAACCAATAGTGCAAAAAAGGTATTAGGTGAACAATAGGTAAGTAAGGAAATAAAAACAACAGTAAAAGGCTATAACAGTACAGCTATAACAGTAGCGAGGCTATAACAGTAGCGAGGCTATAAAAGTAGTGAGGCTACATACAGACACCGGTTAGTCAGGCTGATTGAGGTAGTATGTACATGTAGATATGGTTAAAGTGACTATGCATATACAGTAGAGTCACAATTCAACAGCTCAGACACAAGAGGTATATGGCAGGGTCTACAGTCAATCACGGATTACAAGAAGAAGACCAGCCCGGTCACAGACCAGGATGTCTTGCTCCCAGACAGACTAAACAACTTCTTTGCTCGCTTTGAGGACAATACAGTGCCACTGACACGGCCCGCGACCAAAACCTGTGGACTCTCCTTCACTGCAGCCGACCTGAGTAAAACATTTAAACGTGTTAACCCTCACAAGGCTGCTGGCCCAGACGGCATCCAAAGCCGCATCCTCAGAGCATACGCAGACCAGCTGGCTGGTGTGTTTACGGACATATTCAATCAATCCCTATCCCAGTCTGTTGTTCCCACATGCTTCAAGAGGGCCAACATTGTTCCTGTTCCCAAGAAAGCTAAGGTAACTGAGCTAAACGACTACCGCCCGGTAGCACTCATGTCCGTCATCATGAAGTGCTTTGAGAGACTAGTCAAGGACCATATCACCTCCACCCTACCTGACACCCTATACCCACTCCAAATTGCTTACCACCCCAATAGGTCCACAGACAACGCAAACACAACCACACTGCAGACTGCCCTAACCCATCAGGACAAGAGGAATACCTATGTGAGAATGTTGTTCATCGACTACGGCTCAGCATTTAACACCATAGTACCCTCCAAACTCGTCATCAAGCTCGAGACCCTGGGTCTCGACCCCGCCCTGTGCAACTGGGTACTGGACTTCCTGACGGGCCGCCCCCAGGTGGTGAGGGTAGGTAACATCCTCTCCACCCCGCTGATCCTCAACACTGGGGCCCCACAAGGGTGCGTTCTGAGCCCTCCTATACTCCCTGTTCACCAACGACTGCGTGGCTATGCAAGCCTCCAACTCAATCATCAAGATTGCAGATGACACTACAGTGGTATGCTTGATTACCAACAACGACAAGACGGCCTACAGGAAGGAGGTGAGGGCCCTCGGAGTGTGGTGTCAGGAAAATAACCTCAACGCCTACAAAACAAAGGAGATGATTGTGGACTTCAGGAAACAGCAGAGGGAGCACTCCCTATCCACATTGATGGGACAGTAGTGGAGAGGGTAGTAAGTTTTAAGTTCCTTGGCGTACACATCACGGACAAACTGAATTGGTTTCCCACACAGACTGTGTGGTAAAGAAGCGCAGCAGCGCCTCTTCAACCTCAGGAGGCTGAAGAAGTTCGGATTGTCACCAAACTTTTACAGATGCACAATCGAGAGCATCCTGTCGGGCTGTATCACCGCCTGGTACGGCAACTGCCCCGCCCACAACTGCAAGGCTCTCCAGAGGGTAGTGAGGTCTGCACAACGCATCACCGGGGGCAAACTACCTGCCCTCCAGGACACCTACACCACCCGATGTCACAGGAAGGCCATAAAGATCATCAAGGACAACAACCAACCGAACCACTGCCTATTCATCCCGCTATCATCCAGAAGGCGAGGTCAGTACAGGTGCATCAAAGCGGGAACCGAGAGACTGAAAAACAGCTTCTATCTCAAGGCCATCACACTGTTAAACAGCCATCACTAGCTGCTGCCAACATACTGACTCAAATCCAGCCACTTTAATAATGGAAAAATGTATTTAAAAATGTATCACTAGCCACTTTAAACAATGCCACTTAATATAATGTTTACATACCCTACATTACTCATCTCATATGTATATACTGTACTCTATAATATCTACTGCATCTTGCCATCTTTATGTAATACATGTATCACTAGCCACTTTAAACAATGCCACTTTTATATGTTTACATACCCTACATTACTCATCTCATATGTATATACTGTACTCTATACCATCTACTGCATCTTGCCTATGCCGTTCTGTACCATCACTCATTCATATATTTTTATGTACATATTCTTCATCCCTTATATTTTTGTTACACTTGTGTATAAGGTAGTTGTTGTGAAATTGTTCGGTTAGATTACTCGTTGGTTATTACTGCATTGTCGGAACTAGAAGCACAAGCATTTCGCTACACTCGCATTAACATCCGCTAACCATGTGTATGTGACAAATACAATTTGATTTTGATTTAATTTGATTTCGTGCACCAGCTGTCGTTTACAAATATGCACAGACCTCCCCAGTCGTCTGTTCCATCTTGCCGGTGCAGCGTATATCCCGCTAGCTGAATATCCATGTCGTCATTCAGCCACAATTCCGTGAAACAATGGATATTACAGTTTTTCATGTCCCGTTGGTAGGATTTTCGTGATCGTTCCTCGTCTAGTTTATTGTCCAATGATTGCACGTTGGCGAGTAATATTGACGGTAACGGCAGCTTTCCCAGATGCCTTCTGCGGATCCTTACGACGCACCCCGCTTTGTGTCCTCTGTACCTGCGTCTCTTCCTCTTGCAAATAACTGGGATGTTGGCCTTGTCGGGTGTTTGGAGGATGTCCTGTGCTTCCTGCTGGTTGAAGAAAACATCTTCATCTAATCTGAGGTGAGTGATTGCTGTCCTGATATCCAGAAGATCTTTGTCTAATCTGAGGTGAGTGATTGCTGTCCTGATATCCAGAAGCTCTTTGTCTAATCTGAGGTGAGTGATCGCTGTCCTGACATCCAGAAGCTCTTTGTCTAATCCGAGGTGAGTGATCGCTGTCCTGATATCCAGAAGCTCTTTGTCTAATCCGAGGTGAGTGATCGCTGTCCTGACATCCAGAAGCTCTTTGTCTAATCCGAGGTGAGTGATCGCTGTCCTGATATCCAGACGTTCTTTGTCTAATCTAAGGTGAGTGATCGCTGTCCTGATATCCAGAAGCTCTTTGTCTAATCCGAGGTGAGTGATCGCTGTCCTGATATCCAGAAGATCTTTGTCTAATCCGAGGTGAGTGATCGCTGTCCTGATATCCAGACGTTCTTTGTCTAATCTAAGGTGAGTGATCGCTGTCCTGATATCCAGAAGATCTTTGTCTAATCCGATGTGAGTGATCGCTGTCCTGATATCCAGAAGCTCTTTGTCTAATCTAAGGTGAGTGATCGCTGTCCTGATATCCAGAAGATCTTTATTGTCGTAAGATACGGTTGCAGAAACATTATGTACAGAATATGTTACAAATAACGCAAACCCCCACATAATAGCACAATTGGTTGGGCGCCCGTAAAACTGCTGCCATTTCTTCCGGTGCCATTTTATGCCCTACTTTAGAAGTGGGGCGGCAGCGTAGCCTAGTGGTTAGAGCGTTGGACTAGTAACCGGAAGGTTGCGAGTTCAAACCCCCGAGCTGACAAGGTACAAATCTGTCGTTCTGCCCCTGAACAGGCAGTTAACCCACTGTTCCCAGGCCGTCATTGAAAATAAGAATATGTTCTTAACTGACTTGCCTGGTTAAATAAAGTAAAATACAAAAATAAAAAAATGGACGGGGGAAAAAAAATAAAAAGCCAATATGGACTATGGGGAAGGGAAGACCAGTGATGGCAGAGTATGGGGGCAGTATAACCAGCCAATGAGAAGACCAGTGGGGAGTATGGCAGTATACCAGCCAATGAGAAGACCAGTGGGGACTATGGCAGTATACCAGCCAATGAGAAGACCAGTGGGGACTATGGCAGTATAACAGCCAGCCAATGAGAAGACCAGTGGGGAGTATGGCAGTATGGGGAGTATGGCCAGCCAATGAGAAGACCAGTGGGGAGTATGGCAGTATAACAGCCAATGAGAAGACCAGTGGGGAGTATGGCAGTATACCAGCCAATGAGAAGACCAGTGGGGACTATGGCAGTATAACAGCCAATGAGAAGACCAGTGGGGAGTATGGCAGTATACCAGCCAATGAGAAGACCAGTGGGGAGTATGGCAGTATAACAGCCAATGAGAAGACCAGTGGGGAGTATGGCAGTATACCAGCCAATGAGAAGACCAGTGAGGAGTATGGCAGTATACCAGCCAATGAGAAGACCAGTGGGGAGTATGGCAGTATACAGCCAATGAGAAGACCAATGGAGAAGACCAATGAGAAGACCAGTGAGGAGTATGGCAGTATACCAGCCAATGAGAAGACCAGTGGGGAGTATGGCAGTATACCAGCCAAGAGAAGACCAGTGAGGAGTATGGGTACCAGCCGTATGGCAGTATACCAGCCAATGAGAAGACCAGTGGTCTGTATACCAGCCAATGAGAAGACCAGTGAGGGTATGGCAGAATAACAGGGGTGCCCCTCCCCCTGGTCTGACCCTGGTAGTGATGGTCCTGTTGGTCCTCTCCCGAATCTGACCCAGGCCTACAGCTCCACTAACGCCAGCTGACAGGGCCAGGCCTCGGACCCCTCAGCCCTTTCCTCCACACGCTATGGTCCCCAACCGTCCCCACAGGCCCTCAGTGTGGCACCCTGACCCGGCTACAGCACCTCCCTGGGGGCGGATAGGATGGAGGCTCTAACCCTTGTCAGACTACCATGACCCACTATGATTCACCACATGCACACATATCCTGGTCACAGCCCCCAAGAACCTGAGGCCCTTGTTAAGGTCACCAACATCATGAACTTTACCCAGTACCACAACATTTTAGCCAGAAACCTGGTTGCCTCTGCTAGGAGGCTGAAACATGGTGGATCTTCAAGACAATAAACCCAAGAATATGTAAAAATACACTCATAAATGATTCATTGTCCACAAAATCTGGAAGAATTGTGTATGTGGTCTCCAACTCATAAAACATTTGAGGAAAAGGCTCAGTGCCATTATCCTCGCAAGGTGAGTTATTGAAAGGTAAAAGGGGGACAATCATTTCAAACACTACAGAAAGAAAATATGTTTTTCTGAACAATTCTATTAGTATAAAATAACATAATATATTTTTACCTCATACAGTATAGCTCAGTATTTTTTACATGTATATGTGTGTACGGGGCCTCACTCTGGTTTTGTAACTTTTCTGTTTATATTAATTTTTCCTTTGTTTGTACAGTCATTTTTACACTATATATACAGAAGTATGTGGACCCTTCAAATGACCCTTCAAATGATTGGTTTTGGCTATTTCAGCCACACCCATTGCTGACAGGTGTATAAAATCGAGCACACAGCCATGCACATAGCGAGGTCCATACGGAAATGTTCTGTTGAGATCGGTGTGGAAGAACTTTCCTGGTCTGCACAGAGCCTTGACCTCAACCCCAAAGAACACCTTTGGGATGAATTGGAATCCCAAGTGCGAGCCAGGCCTAATTTCCCAACATCAGTGCCCGACCTCACCAATGCTCTTGTGGTTGAATAGAATCATATCCTCACAACAATGTTCCAATATCTAGTGGAAAGCCTTCCCAGAAGAGTGGAGGCTGTTATAGTAGCAAAAGGGGGACCAACTCCATATTAATGCCCATGATTTTGGAATGAGATGTTCAACAAGCAGGTGTTGGTCATGTAGTGTATCAAGGGTGTCAATCATTTCGGACCCCACTGTGCATACACAGTGCCTTCAGGAAGTATTCAGACCCCTTGACTTTTTCCACATGTTGTTAGGTTACAGCCTTACTCTAAAATGTATTCAATTGTTTTCTCCCTCAACAATCTACAAACAATACCCCCATAATGACAAAGCAAAAACAGGTTTGTAAAACGTAATTATCACATTTACGTAAGTATTCAGACCCTTTACTCAGTACTTTGTAGAAGCACCTTTGACAGCGATTACAGCCTCAAGTCTTATTGGTTATGACGCTACAAGCTTGTCACACCTGTATTTGGGGAGTTTCTCCCATTCTTCTCTGCAGATCCTCTCAAGCTCTGTCAGGTTGTATGGGGAGCATTGCTGCACAGCTATCTTCAGGTCTCTTCAGAAATGTTAGCTGGATTTGAAGTCCAGGCTCTGGCTGGGCCACTCAAGGACATTCAGTCCTGTGTTGTCTTGGCTGTGTGCTTAGGGTCGTTATCCTGTTGGAAGGTGAACCTTTGCCCCAGTCTGAGGTCCTGGGTGCTTTGGATCAGGTTTTCATCAAGGACCTCTCTGTACTTTGCTCGATCCTGACTAGTCTCTTAGTCCCAGCCGCTGAATAACATCCCCACAGCATGATGCTGCCACCACTATGCTTCACTGTAGTGATGGTGCCAGGTGTCCTCCAGACATGACGCTTGTCATCCAGGCCAAAGTGTTCAATCTTGGTTTCATCAGACCAAAGAATCTTGTTTCTCATGGTCTTAGAGTCTTTAGGTGCCTTTTGGCAAACTCCAAGCGGGCTGTCCAAGGAGTGGCTTCCATCTGACCGCTCTACCATTTTAATTTTTTAAAATTTTACCTTTATTTAACCAGGCAAGTTAGCTAAGAACATATTCTTATTTTCAATGACGGCCTGGTGGGTTAAATGCCTGTTCAGGGCAGAACGACAGATTTGTACCTTGTCAGCTCGGGGGTTTGAACTCGCAACCTTCCGGTTACTAGTCCAACGCTCTAACCACGAGGCTACGCTGCCGCCCCATAAAGTCCTGATTGGTGGAGTGCTGCAGAGATGGTTGTCCTTCTGGAAGTTTCTCTCATCTCCACCCAGGAACTCTACAGCTCTGTCACCTCCCTGTTCAGTTTGGCCGGGCGGTTAGCTCGGAAAAGTCTTGGTGGTTCCAAACTTCTTCCATTTAACAATGATGGAGGTCACTGTGTTCTTGGGGAAATTGTCTGGTACCCTTCCCCAGATCTGTGCCTCCATACAATCCTGTCTCGGAGCTCTATGGACAATTCCTTCAACCTCTTGGCTTGGTTTTTGCTCTGACATGCACTGTCAACAGTGGGACCTTATATAGACAGGTGTGTGCCTTTCCAAATCATGTCCAATCAATTGAATTTACCACAGGAGGACTCCAATCAAGTTGTAGAAACATCTGAAGGATGATCAATGGAAACAGGATGCACCTGAGCTCAACTTTGAGTCTCATAGCAAAGGGTCTGAAAACGTATGGAAATAAGTCCTTTCTGTTTTTAAAATTTTCATACATTTACAAACATTTCTAAAAACCTGTTTGTGCTTTGTGATTATGGGGCATTGTGTGTAGATTGCTGAGGATTTGTATTTATTTCATCCATTTTAGAATAAGGCTGGTGCGTTCAATTTTTGGGGAAAAGTCAAGGGGTCCGAATACTTTGCGAAGGGACTGGACGTCAATCTGCATCAAATCATTGCTTTGAATCCCAGTGAGAGTCTGCTGAAGAAGTGGAAAAAAGGATTAAGAGTTTTTAGTGTAAAGGTTGAGCTTTGATCAGCTGTGTGCCCATCCATTCAACACAGCAGCTTAGAGGAAATAGAGGGGGAGGGAGGGAGGGAGGGAGGGAGGGAGGGAGGGAGGGAGGGAGGGAGGGAGGGAGGGAGGGAGGGAGGGAGGGAGGGAGGGAAAGTATGAAAGAAAGCAATAAAGTAAGAAAGAAAGAGGCTGTGTGTGTGTGTGTGTGTGTGTGTGTGTGTGTGTGTGTGTGTGTGTGTGTGTGTGTGTGTGTGTGTGTGTGTGTGTGTGTGTGTGCGTGCGTGTGTGTGTGTGTGCGTGCGTGCGTGTGCGTGTGTGTGTGTGTGCGTGCGTGTGTGTGTGTGTGCGCGTGCGTGCGCGCGTGTGTGTGTGTGTGTGTGTGTGCGTGCGTGCGCGTGTGTGTGTGTGTGTGCGGCGTGCGTGTGTGTGTGTGTGCGGCGTGCGTGCGCGTGTGTGTGTGTGTGTGCGTGCGTGCGTGTGTGTGTGCGTGTGTGTGTGTGTGTGTGTGTGTGCGTGCATGCGTGTGTGCGTGTGTGTGTGTGTATGTATATATACGTGGCTATACATTGTGTTGTGTGTTTCTCTATCCGTGTCTGTACTCACTGCTCTCACTATTAAATCAACCAGCATATTTGAATCCCAACAGGACCAGTGCTCTTGTGTTTGTGAGTCAGCACACCCCTGTTGTTAATCTGTCTCTCTATCATCTCTGTTCCTCCATGTCCTTTATGAAGTCCACTGTGTCCACTCTGTCCCGGTACCAGCAGACCAACCTTGACCTTTCTGCCTGGCCCCCGCTGGCCGCCACACGAGCCATAATTATGAAATGAAATGAATTAGCGTCTGGCGGTGATGGCAGCATCCTAACAGAGTAATGGTTATTGAGCGCTGGGTAATATTGAACTCAATGGTTTGTGAGTAATGCTTCCATCAGGAAAGGCCTTCGCCTCCTCCTCCTCCAAGGGCACGTCCCAAACCACACCCTATTTCCTATGTAGTGCACTAGGGCTCACAGGGATCTGGTCAAAAGTAGTAAACAATATAGGGAATAGGGTGCCATTTAAAGCCAGGGACATTAAAGAGCGGACCCCCGTGATGTAGCTGTGTCCTGCTGTATACTGACAAGAGGTGTGAGTGTGTGTGTGTGTGTGTGTGTGTGTGTGTGTGTGTGTGTGTGTGTGTGTGTGTGTGTGTGTGTGTGTGTGTGTGTGTGTGTGTGTGTGTGTGTGTGTGTGTGTGTGTGTGTGTGTGTGTGTGTTAGAACCGGCTGAGCGAAACCACAGTAGACAGGGAGTTGCCTCTTGGAAAACGAAATAAATATTAGGATAAAAATGATTTGTTCTCACAATGTTACACTATATTCCCCCAGCTAGCGCACAACGTTCTGAGAACCATATGTTTCTTAGAGCTTGGTGTGAGAGGGGTTGTCCTATGATTATTTTGCATACAACCTTCCCACAACTTTCTGGGAATGTTGCTGGATAGTTGCATGGCTTTGGAACATTCTCAGCACATTTAGGGAACCTGCCCAAAAAATCTTTGTTTTCTTGGTATTTCAATAATTTAACAGAACATTTGCTTGAAGTTCAAACATGGTTACATTAAAAAAATAAATGTTTTAAATGTTCTAGGAATGTTCTCCAACTGGTTTGACAATGGAAATGTTATCAAATAGTTCAGAGAACATTAAAAACATTCTTATGTGGGTATTTCAGTACTTCAGCGTAACGTTTCCGACAGGTTTACTCATGGTTCTATTTAAAGTCATGTTGTCAAATTGTTCTGAGAACATTGAGAAAACATTTCATTAAAACCACAAGAAACCTCAAGAGAACAAATACATTCCTTTCTCAGCCTCAAAAAAACGCTCTCTATGCTCTATCTTGTGTGTTCAGGTGTGTTGGGCCACACCCATCTTAATGAGTGCTTGTTTCTTTTGAAAATGGGGTCAAATTAACTCCAATTAACATCTTTCTAAGCGTAATATTTTGTTGTTGTTGAATTATGAATGATGACACTGATGCTGTGTCACAATAAAAAATGAAAACATGTGTTTGCATGAATAATGCCTAAGGAAATGAATGTCCATGTGTCATATCTGTCCTGGGAGTAAAGAATACCTCTGATGTCATACAAGCAAGCCAAACACACATATGTGCACTTCATCATTTCCATATGATAAAACTCATGGTGTGCCAATGTTTATGATCATTATGTTGGATACAGTTACCAGATGACATGACGTCATACCCTGGGTTGTTCTGAACAGAATGAGCCTGGTTGATGTACAAATACCAGATGACATGACGTCATACCCTGGGTTGTTCTGAACAGAATGAGCCTGGTTGCATGCATCAAAAGGCGTTACCAGACCTGATCAGAACAGGATGTCATGCTTGGGTTGACCTTCTGAACAGAATGAGGCCCTGCAGTTAAAAATCAAACCTTGAGGCGTACTACAGACCTGGGATCAGTGGTCTAAGGCACTGCATCAAAGTGCTTGAGGCGTCACTACAGACCTGGGTTCATAATGCACTGCATCAAAGTGCTTGAGGCGTCACTACAGACCTGGGTTCAGTGGTCTAAGGCACTGCATCAAAGTGCTTAAGGCGTCACTACAGACCTGGGATCAGAGGTCTAAGGCACTGCATCAAAGTGCTTGAGGCGTCACTACAGACCTGGGATCAGAGGTCTAAGGCACTGCATCAAAGTGCTTGAGGCGTCACTACAGACCTGGGATCAGAGGTCTAAGGCACTGCATCAAAGTGCTTGAGGCGTCACTACAGACCTGGGTTCAGTGGTCTAAGGCACTGCATCAAAGTGCTTGAGGCGTCACTACAGACCTGGGTTCAGTGGTCTAAGGCACTGCATCAAAGTGCTTGAGGCGTCACTACAGACCTGGGATCAGTGGTCTAATGCACTGCATCAAAGTGCTTGAGGCGTCACTACAGACCTGGGATCAGTGGTCTAAGGCACTGCATCAAAGTGCTTGAGGCGTCACTACAGACCTGGGATCAGTGGTCTAATGCACTGCATCAAAGTGCTTGAGGCGTCACTACAGACCTGGGTTCAGTGGTCTAAGGCACTGCATCAAAGTGCTTGTGGCGTCACTACAGACCCGGGTTCGATCCCAGACAGTGTCACAACTGTCCGTGATTGGGAGTCCCATAGGGCGGTGCACAATTGGCCAAGTGTCATCCGGGTTTGGACAGGGTTTGGACAGGGTTTGGACAGGGGGACTTTACTTGGCTCTTGGCTCTTGTGGTGGGCCGGGTACATGCAGGCTGACATTGGTCATCAGTTGAATGATGTTTGGCAGGGTAGCCTAGTGGTTAGAGAGTTGGACTAGTAACCGGAAGGTTCCAAGTTCAAACCCCCGAGCTGACAAGGTAAAAATCTGTCGTTCTGCCCCTGAACAGGCAGTTAACCCACTGTTCCTTTCACTTAAATTAAAAATTTGTTCTTAACTGACTTGCCTAGTTAAGTAAAATAAAAAATAACAATGTTTCCTCTGACACATTCGGGCGGGTGTAAAAAAGCATGTTCTGTCTGGTCATGTTTCGGAGGACGCATGACTCGACGTTTGCTTCTCCCAAGCCCATTGGGGAGTTGCAGCGATGAGACAAGATCGTAATAGGATATCACAAGAAAATTATAATTGAAAAAGTTATAAAAAGATAAATATGGTTGATTGTTCTGTTCAGGAAACATATGGATTCATTCCCACATTCAATGTGAAACCAGAAACACAAATTCCTTCAACTTCCAAGGAACCAAGTGTGTTAGCTGGGAACCCTGTACCCCCAGACAAGAAAATAATACAATGGTGGCACACAGACATCTCCCACAGAATCTCCCTTCTCTGCCTCTCTCCTCTCTCCCCTCTCTCCTTCTCTCCTCTCCCCCTCTCTCCTTCTCTCTCTCTCTCCTTTTGAGCTCTCTCTGAAATGCTTCCCTTCCCACCTCTCTCTCCCTCTCCTTCTCTCCCTCTCTCCTTCCCCCTCTCTCCTTCTCTCTCTCTCTCCTTTTGAGCTGAGTCTCTGAAATGCTTCCCAAGCCATAGAATCTACCTTCTCTGCCTCTCTCTCTCTCCCTCTCTCCTTCTCTCCCTCTCTCCTTCTCTCCCCTCTCTCCTTCTCTCTCACTCTCCTTTTGAGCTGAGTCTCTGAAATGCTTCCCAAGCCACAGAATCCTGCACCCCTTCTGGCACCTTCCCTACAGTATATCCTCTACTTCTCCTCTCCATAAGGCTATTGTAGGATGCTGAGTCTCTGAAATGCTTCTCCATTGACTACAGAATCTCGCAAACTAAAGGAAACATCAATTTCTAGAGAAACTTGGGGAAAGATAAAACAAATCTCAAGTTGAAATTCCTCTTGAAGTTCTACCAGACAACTCTGAGAGTTTGAGCTGAGTCTCTGGAAATGCTTCTCCAAGCCTAGAATCTACCTTCTCTGCCTCTCTCTGTCTCTCTCCTTCATATCTGTCTACATTTCTCTAATGAGAGAGGGAGACTTCTTCTCTCCTGTCTCTCCTTCATATCTCTCTCATTTCATCAATTTGGGCTGAGACTCTGAAATGCTTCCTTCATAGTCTACATTTCAAAGACAGCACCCCAAATGGCACCATATCTTCTACATTTCATCAGTATATAGTGCACTACTTTTGACCAGGCTCCATAAGGCTACATTTATGTAGGATGCAGAAAGAGAAGAACATGTCTGAAATACATATCTCCATTTCATCAATAATGAGAGAGGGAGACAAGGTTCCATCCTGTCTCAAACTAAAGGGAAACATCAATTGAGAGAGAAGAGAGGGTTAGAGAAACTGGGGAATTTCATAAAACAAATATCACAAGTTGAAATCTCCTCTTGAAGTTGTACCAGACAACTCTGAGAGTGTTGTGGTGGTGTCCTGTCTCCTCATTCATGCTTGCTCATTTCCAGACTAAACATCCATTCTAGTCTACATTTCATCAATAATGACAGCGGTTCACATCCTGTCTCTCTCCTTCATATCTGTCTACATTTCATCAATAATGACAGAGGGAGACAGAGGTTCACATCCTGTCTCTCTCATTCATATCTGTCTACATTTCATCAATAATGAGAGAGGGAGACAGAGGTTCACATCCTGTCTCTCTCATTCATATCTGCATCCCTCTCATTCATATCTGTCTACATTTCATCAATAATGAGAGAGGGAGACAGAGGTTCACATCCTGTCTCTCTCATTCATATCTGTCTACATTTCATCAATAATGAGAGAGGGAGACAGAGGTTCACATCCTGTCTCTCTCATTCATATCTGTCTACATTTCATCAATAATGAGAGAGGGAGACAGAGGTTCACATCCTGTCTCTCTCATTCATATCTGTCTACATTTCATCAATAATGAGAGAGGGAGACAGAGGTTCACATCCTGTCTCTCTCATTCATATCTGTCTACATTTCATCAATAATGAGAGAGGGAGACAGAGGTTCACATCCTGTCTCACTCCTTCATATCTGTCTACATTTCATCAATAATGAGAGAGGGAGACAGAGGTTCACATCCTGTCTCTCTCCTTCATATCTGTCTACATTTCACCAATAATGAGAGAGGGAGACAGAGGGGCATACCTATTAAAAGTGCATTTCTATTTGATATGAAAAACAATATTAGATATCAGATAGATAAACAACAACAACAATAACAACTGGAGACAGTATCTTCTGTGGCCTCTCTTCAGTCTCCAACACTATAGCATCAGACTTCCTCATTTCTTTCTTTCTTTCTTTCTTTCTTTCTTTCTTTCTTTCTTTCTTTCTTTCTTTCTTTCTTTCTTTCTTTCTTTCTTCCTTCCCTCCCACCATACATCCTCCTCCAGCCTCCTTCTCTATCGGAGTGTCTGACATCACGGCACAGTGGGAAAGATGGATGTTTAGTGTTGCTTACGGTGGGTTGTCCTAGATACAGAGGCTGACACGGTGGCTTGAGGTACTGTCTGGAGAAGTGGGGGTGACAAGAGGGGGGAGGAGAGGGGAGGAGGTGGAGAGGAGGTGGAGAGGAGGGAGGAGGTGGAGAGGAGGGAGGGAGGATGTGGAGAAGAGGGGGGAGTAGATGGAGAGAAGGGAGGAGGTGGAGAAGAGGGAGAAAGTGGAGAGGAGGGAGAAGAGAGGGGTGCTTGTTCCCATCCGAGCTGACACCGCTGACAGATGACTGTGTGTGTGTGTGTGTGTGTGTGTGTGTGTGTGTGTGTGTGTGTGTGTGTGTGTGTGTGTGTGTGTGTGTGTGTGTGTGTGTGTGTGTGTGTGTGTGTGTGTGTGTGTGTGTGTGTGTGTGTGTGTGTGTGTGTGTGTGTGTGTGTGTGTGTGTGTGTGTGTGTGTGTGTGTGTGTGTGTGTGTGTGTGTGTGTGTGTGTGCGCACACTTCAGGGGGAATATGTAAGTAAGATGGGGAATGAAAGATAGATAGTGTCCCACGTGGAAAGGAGAAGGAGGAGCAGAAGGAGGAGGGGAAGATGGATGAGAGAGGGATGGAGAGTATGAAAGGAGTTTAGGAGCCGTGTGACGTTGCTTAATGGGAGGAAAAGGAGGTGGAGACGTAGGAAGACGACGGGAGAGGGGGCAGAAGTAGGAGGAGAGGGAGGGAAGAGAGGGCTGTGGGAGTTTAGAGGGAGGGAAGAGAGGGCAGAGAGGAGAGGAAGTGTGATTGTGTGTGATTGTGTGTCTTTGTACAGACTTGAGTGTGTCCTCCATACAGTTAATATTCAGGGCGGTGCTGGTGGAAATTGCAGATCTACGTCATGTGCCCTCATGTGCCCTCAGCTGTCTGCATACGCACAGAGGAGAGGATATGATAGGACAGGAGAGAGTAGAGAGGATATGATAGGAGAGGAGAGAGGATATGAGAGGAGAGAGTAGAGAGGATATGATAGGAGAGGAGAGAGTAGAGAGGATATGATAGGAGAGGAGAGAGGATATGATAGGAGAGGAGAGAGTAGAGAGGATATGATAGGAGAGGAGAGAGTAGAGAGGATATGATAGGAGAGGAGAGAGTAGAGAGGATATGATAGGACAGGAGAGAGTAGAGAGGATATGATAGGAGAGGAGAGAGTAGAGAGGATATGATAGGAGAGGAGAGAGTAGAGAGGATATGATAGGAGAGGAGAGAGTAGAGAGGATATGATAGGATTTGACAGGAGAGAGTAGAGAGGATATGATAGGAGATGGAGAGAGGATTTGATAGGAGAGGAGAGAGATATGATAGGAGAGAGGATATGATAGGAGAGGAGAGGATGATAGAGAGGATATGATAGGAGAGGAGAGAGTAGAGAGGATATGATAGGAGAGGAGAGAGTAGAGAGGATATGATAGGAGAGGAGAGAGAGAGGATATGATAGATATGAGAGGAGAGAGTAGAGAGGATATGATAGAGAGAGTAGAGAGATATGATAGGAGAGAGGATATGATATGATAGGACAGGAGAGAGTAGAGAGGATATGATAGGAGAGGAGAGAGGATTTGATAGGAGAGGAGAGAGTAGAGAGGATATGATAGGAGAGGAGAGAGTAGAGAGGATATGATAGGAGAGGAGAGAGTATAGAGGATATGATAGGAGAGGAGAGAGGATTTGATAGGAGAGGAGAGAGTAGAGAGGATATGATTAGAGAGGATATGATAGGAGAGGAGAGTAGAGAGGATATGATGGATTTGATAGAGAGGATATGATTAGAGAGGATTTAGTTCCTTGGTATAGAACCATCATGTTGTTTAGCTCCTTGGTATAGAACCATCATGTTGTTTAGTTCCTTGGTATAGAACCATCATGTTGTTTAGTTCCTTGGTATAGAACCATCATGTTGTTTAGCTCCTTGGTATAGAACCATCATGTTGTTCAGTTCCTTGGTATAGAACCATCATGTTGTTTAGTTCCTTGGTATAGAACCATCATGTTGTTTAGCTCCTTGGTATAGAACCATCATGTTGTTTAGCTCCTTGGTATCAAACCATCTTGTTGTTTAGCTCCTTGGTATAGAACCATCATGTTGTTTGGTCACTTGGTATAGAACCATCATGTTGTTTAGCTCCTTGGTATAGAACCATCATGTTGTTTAGTTCCTTGGTATAGAACCATCATGTTGTTTAGCTCCTTGGTATAGAACCATCATGTTGTTTTGCTCCTTGGTATAGAACCATCATGTTGTTTGGCTCCTTGGTATAGAACCATCATGTTGTTTAGCTCCTTGGTATAGAACCATCATGTTGTTTGGTCCCTTGGTATAGAACCATCATGTTGTTTGGCTCCTTGGTATAGAACCATCATGTTGTTTAGCTCCTTGGTATAGAACCATCATGTTGTTTAGCTCCTTGGTATAGAACCATCATGTTGTTTGGTCCCTTGGTATAGAACCATCATGTTGTTTGGTCCCTTGGTATAGAACCATCATGTTGTTTGGCTCCTTGGTATAGAACCATCATGTTGTTTGGCTCCTTGGTATAGAACCATCATGTTGTTTGGCTCCTTGGTATAGAACCATCATGTTGTTTCGCTCCTTGGTATAGAACCATCATGTTGTTTTGCTCCTTGGTATAGAACCATCATGTTGTTTGTCCTTGGTATAGAACCATCATGTTGTTTGGTCCTTGGTATAGAACCATCATGTTGTTTGGCCCTTGGTATAGAACCATCATGTTGTTTAGCTCCTTGGTATAGAACCATCATGTTGTTTGGCTCCTTGGTATAGAACCATCATGTTGTTTGTTTCATGCTCCTTGGTATAGAACCATCATGTTGTTTGGTCCTTGGTATAGAACCATCATGTTGTTTAGCTCCTTGGTATAGAACCATCATGTTGTTTGGCTCCTTGGTATAGAACCATCATGTTGTTTGGCTCCTTGGTATAGAACCATCATGTTGTTTGGCCCTTGGTATAGAACCATCATGTTGTTTGGTCCTTGGTATAGAACCATCATGTTGTTTAGCTCCTTGGTATAGAACCATCATGTTGTTTGGTCACTTGGTATAGAACCATCATGTTGTTTGGCTCCTTGGTATAGAACCATCATGTTGTTTGGTCCCTTGGTATAGAACCATCATGTTGTTTAGCTCCTTGGTATAGAACCATCATGTTGTTTGGCTCCTTGGTATAGAACCATCATGTTGTTTGGCTCCTTGGTATAGAACCATCATGTTGTTTCGCTCCTTGGTATAGAACCATCATGTTGTTTGCTCCTTGGTATAGAACCATCATGTTGTTTAGCTCCTTGGTATAGAACCATCATGTTGTTTAGCTCCTTGGTATAGAACCATCATGTTGTTTGTTGTTAATTCTCCTTGGTATAGAACCATCATGTTGTTTGCTCCTTGGTATAGAACCATAGAACCATCATGTTGTTTGGCTCCTTGGTATAGAACCATCATGTTGTTTAGCTCCTTGGTATAGAACCATCATGTTGTTTAGCTCCTTGGTATAGAACCATCATGTTGTTTGGCTCCTTGGTATAGAACCATCATGTTGTTTGGCTCCTTGGTATAGAACCATCATGTTGTTTGGCTCCTTGGTATAGAACCATCATGTTGTTTGGTCCTTGGTATAGAACCATCATGTTGTTTGGTCTGGTATAGAACCTCATGTTGTTTGGTCCCTCATGGTATAGAACCATCATGTTGTTTGGTCCTTGGTATAGAACCATCATGTTGTTTGGTCCCTTGGTATAGAACCATCATGTTGTTTGGTCCCTTGGTATAGAACCATCATGTTGTTTGGTCCTTGGTATAGAACCATCATGTTGTTTGGCTCCTTGGTATAGAACCATCATGTTGTTGTTATAGCATCTTTGGTATAGAACCATCATGTTGTTTAGCTCCTTGGTATAGAACCATCATGTTGTTAATTAAGCTCCTTGGTATAGAACCATCATGTTGTTTGGTCCCTTGGTATAGAACCATCATGTTGTTTGGTCCTTGGTATAGAACCATCATGTTGTTTGGCTCCTTGGTATAGAACCATCATGTTGTTTGGTCCCTTGGTATAGAACCATCATGTTGTTTGTTGTTTAGTTTATCTCCTTGGTATAGAACCATCATGTTGTTTGGCTCCTTGGTATAGAACCATCATGTTGTTTAGCTCCTTGGTATAGAACCATCATGTTGTTTGTTTGGTATAGAACCATCATGTTGTTTGGTCACTTGGTATAGAACCATCAATGCTCCTTGGTATAGAACCATTGTTTAGCTCCTTGGTATAGAACCATCATGTTGTTTGTCCTTGGTATAGAACCATCATGTTGTTTGCTCCTTGGTATAGAACCATCATGTTGTTTGGTCCTTGGTATAGAACCATCATGTTGTTTAGCTCCTTGGTATAGAACCATCATGTTGTTTAGCTCCTTGGTATAGAATCATCATGTTGTTTGGTCCCTTGGTATAGAACCATCATGTTGTTTGGTCCCTTGGTATAGAACCATCATGTTGTATGGCTCCTTGGTATAGAACCATCATGTTGTTTAGCTCCTTGGTATAGAACCATCATGTTGTTTAGCTCTTTGGTATAGAACCATCATGTTGTTTAGCTCCTTGGTATAGAACCATCATGTTGTTTGGTCCTTGGTATAGAACCATCATGTTTGTTTAGCTCCTTGGTATAGAACCATCATGTTGTTTGGTCCCTTGGTATAGAACCATCATGTTGTTTGGTCCCTTGGTATAGAACCATCATGTTGTTTGGTCCTTGGTATAGAACCATCATGTTGTTTGGTCCCTTGGTATAGAACCATCATGTTGTTTGGTCCCTTGGTATAGAACCATCATGTTGTTTGGCTCCTTGGTATAGAACCATCATGTTGTTTAGCTCCTTGGTATAGAACCATCATGTTGTTTAGCTCCTTGGTATAGAACCATCATGTTGTTTAGCTCCTTGGTATAGAACCATCATGTTGTTTAGCTCCTTGGTATAGAACCATCATGTTGTTTGGTCCCTTGGTATGGAACCATCATGTTGTTTGGCTCCTTGGTATAGAACCATCATGTTTGTATGGCTCCTTGGTATAGAACCATCATGTTGTTTGGTCCCTTGGTAGAACCATCATGTTGTTTGCTCCTTGGTATAGAACCATCATGTTGTTTGGCTCCTTGGTATAGAACCATCATGTTGTTTGGTCCCTTGGTATAGAACCATCATGTTGTTTGGCTCCTTGGTATAGAACCATCATGTTGTTTAGCTCCTTGGTATAGAACCATCATGTTGTTTAGCTCCTTGGTATAGAACCATCATGTTGTTTAGCTCCTTGGTATAGAACCATCATGTTGTTAATTAAGCTCCTTGGTATAGAACCATCATGTTGTTAATTAAGCTCCTTGGTATAGAACCATCATGTTGTTTGGCTCCTTGGTATAGAACCATCATGTTGTTTTGCTCCTTGGTATAGAACCATCATGTTGAACCATCATGTTGTTTGGTCCCTTGGTATAGAACCATCATGTTGTTTGGTCATGTTGTTTGGTATAGAACCATCATGTTGTTTGGTCCCTTGGTATAGAACCATCATGTTGTTTAGCTCCTTGGTATAGAACCATCATGTTGTTTGGCTCCTTGGTATAGAACCATCATGTTGTTTAGCTCCTTGGTATAGAACCATCATGTTGTTTAGCTCCTTGGTATAGAACCATCATGTTGTTTAGCTCCTTGGTATAGAACCATCATGTTGTTTGGTCCCTTGGTATAGAACCATCATGTTGTTTGGTCCCTTGGTATAGAACCATCATGTTGTTTGGCTCCTTGGTATAGAACCATCATGTTGTTTGGCTCCTTGGTATAGAACCATCATGTTGTTTGGTCCTTGGTATAGAACCATCATGTTGTTTGGCTCCTTGGTATAGAACCATCATGTTGTTTGGCTCCTTGGTATAGAACCATCATGTTGTTTTGCTCCTTGGTATAGAACCATCATGTTGTTTGGCTCCTTGGTATAGAACCATCATGTTGTTTGCTCCTTGGTATAGAACCATCATGTTGTTTGCTCCTTGGTATAGAACCATCATGTTGTTTGGTCCTTGGTATAGAACCATCATGTTGTTTGCTGGTATAGAACCCTTGGTATAGAACCATCATGTTGTTTGGCTCCTTGGTATAGAACCATCATGTTGTTTTGCTCCTTGGTATAGAACCATCATGTTGTATTGCTCCTTGGTATAGAACCATCATGTTGTTTGCTCCTTGGTATAGAACCATCATGTTGTTTAGCTCCTTGGTATAGAACCATCATGTTGTTTGGTCCCTTGGTATAGAACCATCATGTTGTTTGGCTCCTTGGTATAGAACCATCATGTTGTTTAGCTCCTTGGTATAGAACCATCATGTTGTTTGGCTCCTTGGTATAGAACCATCATGTTGTTTAGCTCCTTGGTATAGAACCATCATGTTGTTTAGCTCCTTGGTATAGAACCATCATGTTGTTTGGCTCCTTGGTATAGAACCATCATGTTGTTTAGCTCCTTGGTATAGAACCATCATGTTGTTTGGCTCCTTGGTATAGAACCATCATGTTGTTTAGCTCCTTGGTATAGAACCATCATGTTGTTTGCTCACTTGGTATAGAACCATCATGTTGTTTGTTTGGTATAGAACCATCATGTTGTTTGGCTCCTTGGTATAGAACCATCATGTTGTTTGGCTCCTTGGTATAGAACCATCATGTTGTTTAGCTCCTGGGTGTAGAACCATCATGTTGTTTGGCTCCTTGGTATAGAACCATCATGTTGTTTAGCTCTTTGGTATAGAACCATCATGTTGTTTAGCTACTTGATATAGAACCATCATGTTGTTTGGTCACTTGGTATAGAACCATCATGTTGTTTAGCTCCTTGGTATAGAACCATCATGTTGTTTAGCTCCTTGGTATAGAACCATCATGTTGTTTCATGTTGTTTGTTGTTTAGCTCCTTGGTATAGAACCATCATGTTGTTTAGCTCCTTGGTATAGAACCATCATGTTGTTTAGCTCCTTGGTATAGAACCATCATGTTGTTTAGCTCCTTGGTATAGAACCATCATGTTGTTTAGCTCCTTGGTATAGAACCATCATGTTGTTTAGCTCCTTGGTATAGAACCATCATGTTGTTTAGCTCCTTGGTATAGAACCATCATGTTGTTTAGCTCCTTGGTATAGAACCATCATGTTGTTTAGCTCCTTGGTATAGAACCATCATGTTGTTTGGCTCCTTGGTATAGAACCATCATGTTGTTTGGTCACTTGGTATAGAACCATCATGTTGTTTAGCTCCTTGGTATAGAACCATCATGTTGTTTGGTCCTTGGTATAGAACCATCATGTTGTTTGGTAGAACCCTTGGTATAGAACCATCATGTTGTTTGTTTAGAACCATCTCCTTGGTATAGAACCATAATGTTATTTAGCTCCTTGGTATAGAACCATCATGTTGTTTGGCTCCTTGGTATAGAACCATCATGTTGTTTAGCTCCTTGGTATAGAACCATCATGTTGTTTGGCTCCTTGGTATAGAACCATCATGTTGTTTAGCTCCTTGGTATAGAACCATCATGTTGTTTGCTCACTTGGTATAGAACCATCATATTGTTTAGCTCCTTGGTATAGAACCATCAAATTGTTTAGCTCCTTGGTATAGAACCATCATGTTGTTTGGTCCCTTGGTATAGAACCATCATGTTGTTTAGCTCCTTGGTATAGAACCATCATGTTGTTTAGCTCCTTGGTATAGAACCATCATGTTGTTTAACTCCTTGGTATAGAACCATCGATGATGTTGTTTAGCTCCTTGGTATAGAACCATCAATGATGTTGTTTAGCTCCTTGGTATAGAACCATCATGTTGTTTAGCTCCTTGGTATAGAACCATCATGTTGTTTGGCTCCTTGGTATAGAACCATCATGTTGTTTGATCCCTTGGTATAGAACCATCATGTTGTTTAGCTCCTTGGTATAGAACCATAATGTTATTTAGCTCCTTGGTATAGAACCATCATGTTGTTTGGCTCCTTGGTATAGAACCATCATGTTGTTTAGCTCCTTGGTATAGAACCATCATGTTGTTTAGCTCCTTGGTATAGAACCATCATGTTGTTTGGCTCCTTGGTATAGAACCATCATGTTGTTTAGCTCCTTGGTATAGAACCATCATGTTGTTTGGAACCATCATGTTGTTTGGTCCTTGGTATAGAACCATCATGTTGTTTGGTCCTTGGTATAGAACCATCATGTTGTTTGGTCCTTGGTATAGAACCATCATGTTGTTTGGCTCCTTGGTATAGAACCATCAAGCTCCTTGGTATGTTGTTTAGCTCCTTGGTATAGAACCATCATGTTGTTTAGCTCCTTGGTATAGAACCATCATGTTGTTTGGCTCCTTGGTATAGAACCATCATGTTGTTTGCTCCTTGGTATAGAACCATCATGTTGTTTAGCTCCTTGGTATAGAACCATCATGTTGTTTAGCTCCTTGGTATAGAACCATCATGTTGTTTGGCTCCTTGGTATAGAACCATCATGTTGTTTAGCTCCTTGGTATAGAACCATCATGTTGTTTGGTCCCTTGGTATAGAACCATCATGTTGTTTGGCTCCTTGGTATAGAACCATCATGTTGTTTGGTCTTGGTATAGAACCATCTTGGTATAGAACCATCATGTTGTTTGGCTCCTTGGTATAGAACCATCATGTTGTTTGGCTCCTTGGTATAGAACCATCATGTTGTTTAGCTCCTTGGTATAGAACCATCATGTTGTTTGGCTCCTTGGTATAGAACCATCATGTTGTTTGGTCACTTGGTATAGAACCATCATGTTGTTTGGTCACTTGGTATAGAACCATCATGTTGTTTGGTCACTTGGTATAGAACCATCATGTTGTTTGGTCCCTTGGTATAGAACCATCATGTTGTTTGGTCCCTTGGTATAGAACCATCATGTTGTTTGGTCACTTGGTATAGAACCATCATGTTGTTTGGTCACTTGGTATAGAACCATCATGTTGTTTGGTCCCTTGGTATAGAACCATCATGTTGTTTGGTCCTTGGTATAGAACCATCATGTTGTTTGGTCCCTTGGTATAGAACCATCATGTTGTTTGGTCCCTTGGTATAGAACCATCATGTTGTTTAGCTCCTTGGTATAGAACCATCATGTTGTTTAGCTCCTTAGTATAGAACCATCATGTTGTTTTGCTCCTTGGTATAGAACCATCATGTTGTTTAGCTCCTTGGTATAGAACCATCATGTTGTTTAGCTCCTTGGTATAGAACCATCATGTTGTTGGGTCCCTTGGTATTGATCCATCATCTTCTGTCTATTTCTCATCACTCTCCTCCTGCCTTTCAAACAGCTCATCAACTCATCTCTACCTCTTCCATCTATCTCCTCTTTCTTTCTCTCTCACAATGATGTAATAAGAGGAAAGCACATGGTTATGACCTCACAGTGATGTAATAAGAGGAAAGCACATGGTTATGACCTCACAGTGATGTAATAAGAGGAAAGCACATTGTTATGCTTCCGGCGCCGACAGAGATGGCCGCCTCGCTTCGCGTTCCTAGGAAACTATGCAGTTTTTTGTTTTTTTACGTGTTATTTCTTACATTAGTACCCCAGGTCATCTTAGGTTTCATTACATACAGTCGAGAAGAACTACTGAATATAAGATCAGCGTCAACTCACCATCAGTACGACCAAGAATATGTTTTTCGCGACGCGGATCCTGTGTTCTGCCTTTCAAACAGGACAGCGGAATGGATCCCATGCTGCGACCCCAAAAACGACTCCGAAAAGAGGGAAACGAGGCGGTCTCCTGGTCAGACTCCGGAGACGGGCACACCGTGCACCACTCCCTAGCATTCTTCTTGCCAATGTCCAGTCTCTTGACAACAAGGTTGATGAAATCCGAGCAAGGGTAGCATTCCAGAGGGACATCAGAGACTGTAACGTTCTTTGCTTCACGGAAACATGGCTCACTGGAGAGACGCTATCCAATGCGGTGCAGCCAACGGGTTTCTCCACGCATCGCGCCGACAGAAACAGACATCTTTCTGGTAAGAAGAGGGGTGGGGGCGTATGCCTTATGGCTAACGAGACATGGTGTGATGTAAGAAACATGGATGGGAACTCAAATCCTTCTGTTCACCTGATTTAGAATTCCTCACAATCAAATGTAGACCGCATTACCTACCAAGAGAATTCTCTTCGATTATAATCACAGCCGTATATATCCCCCAAGCAGACACATCGATAGCTCTGAACAAACTTTATTTAACTCTTTGCAAACTGGAAACCATTTATCCGGAGGCTGCATTCATTGTTGCTGGGGATTTTAACAAGGCTAATCTGAAAACAAGACTCCCTAAATTTTATCAGCATATCGATTGCGCAACCAGGGGTGGAAAAACCTTGGATCATTTTTACTCTAACTTCCGCGATGCATATAAGGCCCTGCCCCGCCCCCTTTTGGAAAAGCTGACCACGACTCCATTTTGTTGATCCCTGCCTACAGACAGAAACTAAAACAAGAGGGTCCCACGCTGAGGTCTGTCCAACGCTGTTCCGACCAAGCTGACTCCACACTCCAAGACTGCTTCCATCACGTGGACTGGGATATGTTTCGTATTGCGTCAGTTAACAATATTGACGAATACGCTGATTCGGTGTGCGAGTTCATTAGAACGTGCGTTGAAGAGGTCGTTCCCATAGCAACGATTAAAACATTCCCTAACCAGAAACCGTGGATTGATGGCAGCATTCGCGTGAAACAGAAAGCGTGAACCACTGCTTTTAATCAGGGCAAGGTGCCTGGTAACATGACCGAATACAAACAGTGCAGCTATTCCCTCTGCAAGGCTATCAAACAAGCTAAGCGTCAGTACAGAGACAAAGTAGAATCTCAATTCAACGGCTCAGACACAAGAAGCATGTGGCAGGGTCTACAGTCAATCACGGACTACAGGAAGAAATCCAGCCCCGTCACGGACCAGGATGTCTTGCTCCCAGGCAGACTAAATAACTTTTTGCCCGCTTCGAGGACAATACAGTGCCACTGACACGGCCTGCAACGGAAACGTGCGGTCTCTCCTTCACTGCAGCCGAGGTGAGTAAGACATTTGAACGTGTTAACCCTCGCAAGGCTGCAGGCCCAGACGGCATCCCCAGCCGCGCCCTCAAAGCAGGCGCAGACCAGCTGGCCGGTGTGTTTACGGACATATTCAATCAATCCCTATACCAGTCTGCTGTTCCCACATGCTTCAAGAGGGCCACCATTGTTCCTGTTCCCAAGAAAGCTAAGGTAACTGAGCTAAACGACTACCGCCCGTAGCACTCACTTCCGTCATCATGAAGTGCTTTGAGAGACTAGTCAAGGACCATATCACCTCCACCCTACCTGACACCCTAGACCCACTCCAATTTGCTTACCGCCCAAATAGGTCCACAGACGATGCAATCTCAACCACACTGCACACTGCCCTAACCCATCTGGACAAGAGGAATACCTATGTGAGAATGCTGTTCATCGACTACAGCTCGGCATTCAACACCATAGTACCCTCCAAGCTCGTCATCAAGCTCGAGACTCTGGGTCTCGACCCCGCCCTGTGCAACTGGGTACTGGACTTCTTGACGGGCCGCCCCCAGGTGGTGAGGGTAGGCAACAACATCTCCTCCCCGCTGATCCTCAACACTGGGGCCCCACAAGGGTGCGTTCGGAGCCCTCTCCTGTACTCCCTGTTCACCCACGACTGCGTGGCCACGCACGCCTCCAACTCAATCATCAAGTTTGCGGACGACACAACAGTGGTAGGCTTGATTACCAACAACGACGAGACGGCCTACAGGGAGGAGGTGAGGGCCCTCGGAGTGTGGTGTCAGGAAAATAACCTCACACTCAACGTCAACAAAACTAAGGAGATGATTGTGGACTTCAGGAAACAGCAGAGGGAACACCTCCCTATCCACATCGATGGAACAGTAGTGGAGAGGGTAGCAAGTTTTAAGTTCCTCGGCATACACATCACAGACAAACTGAATTGGTCCACTCACACAGACAGCATCGTGGTAGTGAGGTCTGCACAACGCATCACCGGGGGCAAACTACCTGCCCTCCAGGACACCTACACCACCCGATGTTACAGGAAGGCCATAAAGATCATCAAGGACAACAACCACCCGAGCCACTGCCTGTTCACCCCGCTATCATCCAGAAGGCGAGGTCAGTACAGGTGCATCAAAGCTGGGACCGAGAGACTGAAAAACAGCTTCTATCTCAAGGCCATCAGACTGTTAAACAGCCACCACTAACATTGAGTGGCTGCTGCCAACACACTGACACTGACTCAACTCCAGCCATTTTAATAATGGGAATTGATGGGAAATGATGTAAATATATCACTAGCCACTTTAAACAATGCTACCTTATATAATGTTACTTACCCTACATTATTCATCTCATATGCATACGTATATACTGTACTCTATATCATCGACTGCATCCTTATGTAATACATGTATCACTAGCCACTTTAACTATGCCACTTTGTTTACATACCCATCTCATATGTATATACTGTACTCGACACCATCTACTGTATCTTGCCTATGCTGCTCTGTACCATCATTCATTCATATATCCTTATGTACATATTCTTTATCCCCTTACACTGTGTATAAGACAGTAGTTTTGGAATTGTTAGTTAGATTACTTGTTGGTTATTACTGCATTGTCGGAACTAGAAGCACAAGCATTTCGCTACACTCGCATTAACATCTGCTAACCATGTGTATGTGACAAATAAAATTGGATTTGTTTTGATTTGTTCACAGTGATGTAATAAGAGGAAAGCACATGGTTATGACCTCACAGTGATGTAATAAGAGGAAAGCACATGGTTATGACCTCACAGTGATGTAATAAGAGGAAAGCACATGGTTATGACCTCACAGTGATGTAATAAGAGGATAGCACATGGTTATGACCTCACAGTGATGTAATAAGAGGAAAGCACATGGTCATGACCTCACAGTGATGTAATAAGAGGAAAGCACATGGTTATGACCTCACAGTGATGTAATAAGAGGAAAGCACATGGTTATGACCTCACAGTGATGTAATAAGAGGAAAGCACATGGTTATGACCTCACAGTGATGTAATAAGAGGAAAGCACATGGTTATGACCTCACAGTGATGTAATAAGAGGAAAGCACATGGTCATGACCTCACAGTGAAAGGAAAACAGGAAGCCAGTCAGAAAGATGTGATCTCTTTTATATTGAATTTAAAAACCCCATGTGCTGTTTAAGTCCTGGACTTGTAGCCTTAATGGAGACTATTTATCTGGAAAACAAGCATGACTAAGATGAATCTGGAACTGGGGAAATGGCCCATGTTGTCTACATCTGATAATCTCTCTCTCTCTCAATTCAAATGCCTTTATTGGCATTGGAAACACGTTTACATTTCAAAAACAAGTTAAATAGATTATAAACAAAAGTGAGAAAATATATATATATATTTTTACAGTAAATATTACACTTACAAAAGTTCAAAAGGAATAGAAACATTTCAAATGTCATATTATGGCTTTATAAAATAAATAAACATAAATATGGGTTGTATTTACAGTGGTGTTTGTTCTTCACTGGTTGACCTCTTCTTGTGGCAACAGGCTACAAATATTGCTGCTGTGATGTCACACAGTGGTATTTCACCCAATAGATATGAGAGTTTATCAAAAGCAAGGCTATGCTCACTGAGTCTGTACAAAGTCAAAGATTTCCTTAATTTTGTGTCAGTCACAGTGGTCATGTATTCTGCCACTGTGTACTCTCTGTTTAGGGCCAAATAGCGTTCTAGTTTGCTCTGTTTTTTTAATAAATTCTTTGCAATGTGTCTAGAAATTATATTTTTGTTTTCTCATGATTTTGTTGGGTCTAATTGTGTTGCTGTCCTGGGGCTCTGTGGAGTGTGTTTGTGTTTGCGAACAGAGCCCCAGGACCAGCTTGCTTAGGGGACCCTTCTCCAGGTTCATCTCTCTGTATGTGATGGCTTTGTTATGGAAGGTTTGGGAATAGCGCTCCCTCTCTCTCTCTCAGGTTAGGGGACTTACCATCATAGGGTTCATTAGCTAGAGATCCAGACGCACACACGCACACACACAATGCTATTGAAACAGGTTGAATGCTGTGCTGTGTGTTTGACTGACAGGGGCTCCATGTGGCCCCTCCCTGTGTCGGGTTGAGCCTAATGAAGAGACAGAGTAGGAAGGAGAAAGATTGCAGGGAGATTAATTAACTTTATGAGCTGAAGAGAGGAATCTGAATCTCACAGTCAGAACTAGGAGTATTATTGCTTGGCTGGAACTAAAGCCTGCATAACTCACAGCTCTCCACGACCAGGTTGGGTAACCACACTCTAAACTCTTACCCTCTAACACAAATGACATCTTCACTGCAAATTCCATTTATCTAAAGCAACCTCTCCCGACCTCACCTCTCCTTTACTGTGGACACACTTCTACCACAGACAGCTAACTCAAAATACTAAACTCCCCATTCCTTTACCTGATAGTTAACTCCCCAGTCCTTTACCTGATAGTTAACTCACTACACTAAACTCCCCAGTCCTTTACCTGATAGTTAACTCACTACACTAAACTCCCCAGTCCTTTACCTGATAGTTAACTCCCAGTCCTTTACCTGATAGTTAACTCACTACACTAAACTCCCCAGTCCTTTACCTGATAGTTAACTCACTACACTAAACTCCCCAGTCCTTTACCTGATAGTTAACTCACTACACTAAACTCCCCAGTCCTTTACCTGATAGTTAACTCACTACATTAAACTCCCCAGTCCTTTACCTGATAGTTAACTCACTACACTAAACTCCCCAGTCCTTTACCTGATAGTTAACTCACTACACTAAACTCCCCAGTCCTCCCCAGTCTACCTGATAGTTACCTGATAGTTAACTCACTACATTAAACTCCCAGTCTACCTGATAGTTAACTCAAACTAAACCCCAGTCCTTTACCTGATAGTTAACTCACTACACTAAACTCCCCAGTCCTTTACCTGATAGTTAACTCACTACACTAAACTCCCCAG
Source organism: Oncorhynchus keta (assembly GCF_023373465.1). NCBI lineage: Eukaryota > Metazoa > Chordata > Actinopteri > Salmoniformes > Salmonidae > Oncorhynchus > Oncorhynchus keta. The sequence goes on from NC_068457.1 coordinate 25,619,621, forward strand.
TCCTTTACCTGATAGTTAACTCACTACATTAAACTCCCCAGTCCTTTACCTGATAGTTAACTCACTACACTAAACTCCCCAGTCCTTTACCTGATAGTTAGCTCCCCAGTCTCCATTGTCCTTCAACAAAACATTTAGCCCCAACACGTGGCAGAGTTGTCATCTCTCCCTCCCTGCCTGCCACTGCAGTTCTAGGGCTTATACCCTGAAAGAAATGTCCTTCTTAACCTCTTTAGCTTTAAGTGCCAAAGCCCCCTCAGTGGCAGGCAGCAGCCGTGTGTCCCAGTGATGTTGTGCAGGTGCAGTCAGCAAGAAAGAGTAATTGCACTGGGTGTTCACGAGCTCCCTGAGATAGATCGCAAAGCACAGGACAGAACTGTCAGGGAAGGACTCCTGGGGAGTCTAGAGGAGAGCAGTGTGTGGGGGAGAGAGGCAAGGGGGGAAGGGCAGAGTGGAGAGAGGGGGGGGGAGGGGGGAGGAGAGACATGAGGGGAAGGGCAGAAGGGCAGAGGGGAGGGGAGGGGAGGGGAGGGGAGGGGAGGGGAGGGGAGGGGAGGGGAGGGAAGAGGGGGAGGGCAGAGTGGGGAGAGGGGGGAGGGAGGAGAGAGGGGAGGGGGTGGAGAGGCAAGAGGGGAAGGGCAGAGTGGGGGAGAGGGGGAGGGGAGGGGAGGCGAGAAGGGAGGGCAGAGTGGGGAGAGGGGGAGGGAGGAGAGAGGGGAGAGGGGGTGGAGAGGCAAGAGGGGAAGGGCAGAGTGGGGAGAGGGGGAGGGGAGGGGAGGCGAGAAGGGAGGGCAGAGTGGGGAGAGGGGGAGGGAGGGGAGGCGAGAGGGGAGAGGGGAGAGGGGGAGGAGAGGCAAGAGGGGGAGGGCAGAGTGGGGAGAGGGGGAGGGCAGGGCGGGGAGGGGGGGAGGGAGGGGAGGCAAGAGAGGGAGGGCAGAGTGGGGAGAGGGGGAGGGAGGGGAGGCGAGAAGGGAGAGGGGAGAGGGGGAGGAGAGGCAAGAGGGGGAGGGCAGAGTGGGGAGAGGGGGAGGGAGGGGAGGGGAGAGGGGGAGGAGAGGCAAGAGGGGGAGGGCAGAGTGGGGAGAGGGGGAGGGAGGGGCAGGGAGGCAAGAGGGGAGAGGGGGAGGAGAGGCAAGAGGGGAAGGCCAGAGTGGGGAGAGGGGGAGGGAGGAGAGGGGAGAGGAGTAGGAGAGGCAAGAGGGGAGGGAGGAGAGGGGAGGGGAGGGGAGCAGTGTGTGGGGAGGGCTGTGTGTATATTATCTGATTAAAGTGGTATTTAGCTGCCTGACACAAGAACAAGCCAGTTGATCAGAATATATCATAGAGTATCATAAATGGCTGTCTGTCGAGGCAGAAAAATTACGTAGTTACTGCACTTTGCCTTTGTAGGGCAGTAAACAGGGTGTTCACTCACTGCTGTACCATATAGAGAAGAATGGGGCAAGTCAAGAGTGTGCTACCAAATGAATGTCAAAACGTAATTTTCTTTGTCCTATGATATTATGAATAACATAGAATCAATCACTCGATAATTCTCAAAAATATTATAACCTTAATATACTTGTACTTGACAGTGTTGACGAAATAAGAACGTTAATTTGCTGTGACCGTTGCTTGGTTACACTGCGCCTCTCTCGGTTGTATCACTTCCATATTTGGTGTTGTGAAGTGGTACCATTTGGAGATGTTTCTGCTGGTTAGACCAATCAAAATCAACTTGATAGCTTCGTCATTTTCACCTTGAGATCCTTGGCTTCATTGCTTATGTTGGCTATCAATCTACGTTGAGAGGAGACGTTTCTATGGCGATTTAAAGGGAAAGACTCAGAAATACACAATGGAAACAGGAACAGATTGACTTCGCGGGGGGTGGATAATGAAATTCAGTCTGTTAGCTTTGGAAATAAATATAGATTTAGTCTCTATTTAGTTTTGTTTTCAGCAGATTTCATTTAGAAAAAGCCCATGTTTTCACTAATGAACCTGCAGCCACAGTGAGCTTGTCAGTTGACGTTCAACGTTTTTTCAGTTAACTAGGCAAGTCAGTTAAGAACAAATTCTTATTTACAATGACAGCCACATCCGGACAACACTGGGCCAATTGTGTGCTGCCTTATGTGACTCCCAATCAAGGCCAGATGTGATGCAGCCTGGATTCAAACCAGGGATGTGACTTCTGCAGTGTCTTAGACCACTGCACCACTCGGGAGGTCAAGTACCAAAAGAACAAACAGTTAGCAGTGTTCTGCCGCGTAGCAGCGCCACATTGTTGAGCAGTGACCACCTACCTGCCTGAGACGACACTCCATCCACTCTAAACATGCTAAATTCTCAGAGTAAATCATCTGTCATTTATATGGTAGAGACATGGGGTTTGGACTATTGTTTTGTTGAGTGGATATATTTGTATAAACTTGAATGAATTCATATTTTTATGGGAGAACACCCTGCATTATAGTGTGTGTGTGTTTGTTTGTTTGTTTGTTTGTTTGTTTGTTTGTTTGTTTGTTTGTTTGTTTGTTTGTTTGTTTGTTTGTTTGTGTGTGTGTGTGTGTGTGTGTGTGTGTGTGTGTGTGTGTGTGTGTGTGTGTGTGTGTGTGTGTGTGTGTGTGTGTGTGTGTGTGTGTGTGTGTGTGTGTGTGTGTGTGTGTGTGTGTGTGTAATAGAACCTCACAAGGTCAAATGCTATTTCTAGGGGGTTACGTGTTAAGAACAATTAGGGTAAGGGTATGGGTTAGAGTTAGGGTTCGGATTAGGGTTAAGGTTAGGTTTCGGGTAAGGGTATAGGTTAGAATTAGGGTAAGGGTATGGGTTAGAGTTAGGGTTAGGATTAGGATTAGGGGTTAGGGAAAATAGGATTTTGAATGGGACTGAATTGTGTGTCCCCACAAGGTTAGTTATACAAGATTGTATACGCAGGTTGATGTGTTGGTGTCCGTGTTCATGAGTTGACGTGTGATCTCAGCTTCTTGTTGTGTTAGACTGTGACAGGCTCTAATGGAGAGCTGATCACCAGGGAGTTTAGGATGAAACAAGCTGCTACTCCAGAGAAGTTTACAGCAGGGGATGACTGAAACATTTCAGAGCAGAGTCGTGACCTGAAATTACAGATGTTGCTGTTCTAACTAACTAGTCTCTTTCCACAGCCACTGTATCTAAGACTACTACCAAACTAACCACGACGAGAGGCTTCACACTGCTCTGAAGACCAGATATTGGAGGACAGGCTCATTGTAACATTATGAAAGTGTATCCTACCCCACCTCTGGTTTTATACAGCATCTACCCCACCTCTGAGTTTATACAGCATCTACCCCACCTCTGAGTTTATACAGCATCTACCCCACCTCTGAGTTTATACAGCATCTACCCCACCTCTGAGTTTATACAGCATCTACCTCATCTCTGAGATTATACAGCATCTACCTCACCTCTGGGATTATACAGCATCTACCTCATCTCTGAGTTTATACACTACCCCATCTCTGAGTTTATACAGCATCTACCTCATCTCTGAGTTTATACAGCATCTACCTCACCTCTGAGTTTATACAGCATCTTGCTGTTCTCTGAGTTTATACAGCATCTACCCCACCTCTGAGTTTATACAGCATCTATCCCACCTCTGAGTTTATACAGCATCTACCCCACCTCTGAGTTTATACAGCATCTACCCCACCTCTGAGTTTATACAGCATCATTCTGAGTTTATACAGCATCTACCCCACCTCTGAGTTTATACAGCATCTACCTCATCTCTGAGTTTATACAGCATCTACCTCACCTCTGGTTTTATACAGCATCTACCCCACCTCTGAGTTTATACAGCATCTACCCCACCTCTGAGTTTATACAGCATCTACCCCAGTTTATACAGCATCTACCCCACCTCTGGGTTTATACAGCATCTACCCCACCTCTGAGTTTATACAGCATCTACCCCACCTCTGAGTTTATACAGCATCTACCCCACCTCTGAGTTTATACAGCATCTACCTCACCTCTGGGATTATACAGCATCTACCTCACCTCTGAGTTTATACAGCATCTACCCCACCTCTGAGTTTATACAGCATCTACCTCACCTC